>NW_026897195.1:0-29282 GCF_033153095.1 Gastrolobium bilobum | reverse complement strand
CACTTTGCATGCAAAAATGTAGAATTCAAATATAAAGGAAAGAAGTACAACCAAGACTTCATAATCCTCCCCTTAGCCAAACTGAACCTGATACTAGGAATGGATTGGCTGGCCAAACAGCACGTAGTAATTGATTGTAGCAGCCGAAGTATAATAGTCGACGGGGACATGATGGAGACCCCACTCCCCAATACTGCACCGGTCGAATCAGGAGATTGCACTTTCATGCTAATAGCTGGTCTAGTAGGTGCAAGCGAGACACCGTTGATGAACATTCCCGTGGTCAAAGAATTCGAGGATGTATTTCCTGACGACATTACCACCTTTCCCCCTGAAAGGGAAGTGGAGTTTTCTATTGAACTTATTCCCGGGACTGGACCAATCTCAATTGCACCCTACCGTATGTCTCCCCTTGAATTGGTAGAATTGAAGAAGCAACTAGAAGACCTGCTAGGGAAGAATTTCATCCGACCCAGTGTATCCCCGTGGGGAGCACCAGTTCTATTTGTAAAGAAGAAGGACGGATCAATGAGACTTTGCACGGACTATCGGCAACTCAACAAGGTGACTGTCAAGAACAGGTACCCCTTGCCTTGTATCGAGGACTTAATTGATCAGTTAAGAGGTGCAAAGGTGTTTTCAAAGATCGACCTCCGATCAGGATACCATCAGATCCGGATTAGGCCGGAAGACATCCCTAAGACAGCCTTCAGATCAAGATACGGACACTACGAGTACCTGGTCATCCCCTTTGGATTGACTAATGCTCCGGCAGTGTTCATGGGCTACATGAATCAGATCTTCCAACCTTACTTGGATCGATTCGTGGTCGTATTCATCGACGACATACTAATCTACTCGAAGAGCAAGGAAGAGCATGAAGAACATTTGAGAGCTGTGCTACAAATATTGCGGGAGAAACAACTATATGCAAAACCATCGAAGTGTGAATTCTGGCTGCCGGAGATCCAATTTCTTGGACATGTAATCTCAGATGAAGGAGTAGCAGTGGATCCTAGTAAGATTGAAGCAGTAGTAAACTGGGAACGACCAAAGACTGTCACGGAAATAAGAAGCTTCCTTGGGCTAGCAGGATATTATCGAAGATTCATAGAAGGATTCTCGAAGAGGGTGTTGCCGCTTACCCGATTAATAAGAAAAGAAGTCCATTTCATATGGACCCAAGAATGTGAAGCCTGTTTACAAGATTTAAAAAGAATGCTGACAACAGCTCCAGTACTGACGCTGCCAGACCCGGAGGAACCATTCGAGGTATATTGTGATGCCTCCAAAATAGGCTTGGGATGCGTACTTATGCAACACGGCAGACCAGAAGCGTATGCATCCCGACAACTAAAGTCGCACGAAGAAAACTACCCCACACACGATCTGGAACTAGCTGCGATCATGTTTGCCTTGAAGATACGGCGTCATCACCTATACGGTGCAACTACAACAGTGTACAGTGATCACAAGAGCCTCAAGTATTTATTCATCAAAAAGAGCTAAACATGAGGAGACAGCGCCGTTGGATGGAGTTCATAAAGGACTACAACTTTGAATTGCAATACCATCCCCGCAAGGCGAATGAAGTCGCAGATGCCTTAAGCAGAAAAACCAGAGGAGTTGCGAGCATGATGATAGCCGAGCATCAACTGATAGAGGAATTTCGGAACTTGGACTTAGCAGTGGCAAATAGCGAATGCAAAGCTGAATATTGGGCGGTGCAGGTCTTGGACGAACTACTAGAAAGAATCAAACAAGCTCAGCAAGCCGTCGACTGCTTGAAGAGGCTGAGGAATCAATCTGGTGTTAGCCTGAACCAGCAAGGCATAATTACCTTCCAAGGGAGGATAGTTGTCCCTACAAAACTCCTGAGAGAGGAAGTCATGGAGCTGGCGCATAAGAGCCAATACTCAATACACCCAGGAGCCACCAAGATGTACGCAGACTTGAAAAAGAACTTCTGGTGGAAAGGAATGAAAAGAGATATGGGGAGGTACGTGGGCAAATGCATGGTGTGCCAGAAAGTAAAGATTGAACATCAGCAACCGGCAGGCACCCTTCAACCCTTGAGCATCCCAGAGTGGAAATGGCAGAGCATATCGATGGACTTCGTAACAAGTTTACCCAGAACTCAAGCAGGCTACGATGCCATCTGGGTAGTGGTCGACAGACTGACCAAATAAGCACACTTCATACCGGTAAAGGGGACTTACACGACAGAGAAGCTGGCTCAGATTTATGTGAAAGAAATAGTAAGGTTGCACGGTGTTCCTGAAAGCATAATCAGTGATCGGGATCCTAAGTTTACATCCCGATTCTGGTTTTCATTGCAGCAGGCGCTCGGGACCCAACTGCGATTGAGCACGGCTTATCACCCCCAGACAGATGGCCAGACTGAAAGGACAATACAAACACTCGAAGACATGTTGCGGGCCTGCGCCTTAGAGAAGGAAGGATGTTGGGATCAGTATCTGCCGTTGGCAGAATTTTCTTACAACAACAGTCATCATGCTAGTATCGGCATGGCTCCATACGAAGTACTCTATGGAAGGAGGTGTCGCACACCTGTATGTTGGGAAGAAGTTGGCGACAAAGAGTTGTTCGAACCAGACATGATCAGAGAAACGACGGAACAGATCAAGATGATCCGCGACAGGCTGCGAAAAGCCCAAGATCGACAGAAAAGTTACTATGACTTGAAGCACCGACCCCTAGAATTTGAAGTAGGGGATCATGTATTCATCAAACTCTCCCCTGTCACTGGTGTTGGGAGAGCTCTTGGTGTAAGGAAGTTAAGTCCACGCTATATCGGTCCCTATCAGATTCTGAAAAGGGTAGGACCGGTAGCCTATCAATTGGCATTACCACCAAATCTGGCAAACCTTCATGTTGTATTCCATGTAAGCCAGTTGAAGAAGTACTTGGCGGATCCCTCCCATGTTGTATTACCAGATACTGTGGAAGTAAGACCCAACCTGAAGATCCCGGTGGTACCCTACAAGATTCTGGACAAGGAAGAGAAGCACCTTCGTAGCAGAGTGATACAAATGGTGAAGGTAGCAAGGAAGGACTCCCGAAGAAGCAACTTGGGAGCGAGTAGACGAGATCCGACAGAAGTATCCCGACTTAGAATGTTTGTAATTTTCGGAATGAAAATTTTATTAGGTAGGGTGGATGTAAGAACCCAAAAATCATGTACTCGAAATTAGCCTGATGAAATGAAATCAAAGGGGCAAAGCCCATATTAAGTGAACGATTAGCTTTTGAAAAAAGAAAAACTAGTCCTAAGTTAGAACGACCTTGAACCCACGCTAACTAAGATAAGTAAGAACCCAACTCAATAAGGTTTAAAGCCCAACCAATATCATAGCCCAATCGACTTAAGAATGTAAATAAGTTAAGACCAAGTGAGAAAGGATTTAAGCCCAAGCAATGCAAGCCCATTTTATTGAATAAGATTTGGCCCGAATAGTATACACATAAAGACCCAAGCCCACATCAATTATACAAAAGCCTTGGCCCAATCATTAATGATCCAACTTCTAGTAACTTAATGGGCTGAAAACACCCACCAAGCCCAACCCAATTCAAAAGATAAACCCTTGATGAGGTGTCACCACATGATTGGAGGAATTTGAATGAGCTCCACCCCCCCTCAAATATCAAACTCGGCCATGATAAGAAGAAAAGGGAGTGGTGTTGCTTTCCACACTCCCTAGGCGCCACTTAAGGAAAGAATGGACAAGTAAGAGATTGTGTAAGATACACTCCAAGCCTTAACCATGCATGTGATCTTCTTTCTCCAAAAAGCAACTCTCTTTTCCCATCCTATATTGGACGACGCAAACAAGAAGGAAGAAGGAGGATTGCTTCTTCCACACTCCAAACCTAACCAATGCATGTGACTTTCCTTAACCAAAAGCAACACTACTTTCCCTTAAGCTACCTTGGAGGACGCACACATGACAAGAAAATGAAGCTTTCTTCTTACACACTCAAGCCATGCATGACACACCACAAGGAACCAAGAAACCTTATCACACTCAAACCCTCCTTGAATCAAGCGCCTATGACATGAAAAGAGTTGAATAAAAAATTAAGAAAAGGTTTCCCTTCCCCCACATGTCACGGCCATGCTTACCAAGACAAGAAAGTGTTCTTCTTTCACTCAAACACTCCACACTCAAGCACCATCCTTCCCCAATGCATGTTAGAAGCTTCCTTCACACTCCCAAGTAACACTCAAGTACACCTCACCAAAACCCTATAGCAAATGATGACAAAGCCTAAATAAAAGAAAGGGCAAAAAGCTTTTCCCCCTCCCCCACAAGGCCGTGCAATACCAAGACATAAGGCAAAGGACTTCTCTTCTCCTCACACCTTGGCTTCGGCCATCTCTCCCTCTCAACAAGCCAAGCAAGCAAAAATACTTGAACACATCATCTTCCCTTGCTCCTAAGCCTCGGCCATATCAAGTTAAAGGACCTAATATCACCTCAATACTCTTCTAAGCTCTCCAAACTCCCTTGTCTTCACCCACAGAGAGAAAGTCCAAGAGGTTGTTGGAAGCAACTCTCAATCCTAGAAGACTACTTGAAGATCAAGTGTGAAACATTGGTTAAGAACTCACGATCATCAATTAAGGTAAGATCTTATGAGCCCTTCATCTCTTCAAGCTAGTAGAATGAACCCTAACGAATTTACATGACTAGATCTCAGACTAATAAAGCCATCCATGCATCTATCACCCTTGAAATCACCTCCTAAGTATATCATCTCTAAATGGCCGAACCTAAATGGTATGCATGCACCCTCTAAATCTTCAAATATTTACTAAGCAACCTAACCCTAAATGGCCGAATCTATATGTACCCTACTAGATATTGAATATGTTCTTTAAGGTAACATGAAAAGTGTTGAAGTAAATGTTTTAAACAAACATGTAGGAAAGCATTATTTGAAGAATCACCACCTAAATGGCATTAACCCTAAATGGCCGAACTTGATGAGTATTAAACCCATGAACATGTTATCAAAATCATCCCTAGGTATGCACCCTCTAAATGGCCGAACCCTAATAAGCCTCAAAGGGAAATGTGTGAATGTTTTCTTAGTACCATGATGTATGGCCGAAATGTATGCCATAGAATATGACCTAGGCATGAAAACAACTAGTAAAAATTATCTCCTAGGCATTTTCATCCTTAAAGGGCCGAACCTATGACATGAAGGATATTAAGTTTAGATCTTTTAATTTTAGAACCATGTACTAAGGTTGATTATGTGACTAGGACAAACCAAAGCTTGAAAAGAGATCCAAGATACTAGGACCTTCATTTGGCCGAATCCATCACCTACGGGAAGAATTTACAAAGCGAAAAAGTGTAAGTGATTTACGGTTGTTGTAGTGGTTTCCCTATGGTTGCCACCCCTTTATGTTAAAGTGTGGTCTGACTGCAATTTGTTGTATGATGTTGTACATGATATGTTTGGTTGTCTGGAACTAATATTTTGTTCATGCAAGTTGTATTATGATGGCATGTGCACTAATACCACAGAGCCAACCTGACGAGGACCCTGGGTATTCGTCCGTAAGACCATGGAGAGTAATTGCCATGGCAGGATTGGTATGATGAAATGAAAGCATGATTATTTTCCAAACTATGTTTCAAATGTTTTCCATTCTATTATTGTATATGTTATTATATGAAAGTTGTAGGAGTAAGCATCATGGTTTAGAGGTTGCTCCAACTGTGAGTCCTTACTGAGACCCCCAATCTCACCTTTCTTTGGGGATCCCACTTTCAGGTAAAAATGACCAAATGGGTAAGGGAAGGCAAGAGACTGGTACGTCTTGAAGAGGACGAAAGGCAGCAACTTACGAATAAACTTAATGAACTTTGTAAGGAAGGAAAGATTTTGCAAGCCATGTATACCGTATGGTTTGAGTTATTTGGACATTATGACTACACTGAATCCTTGTGGATTGAGGATGCACCTTACTAATGGTGTACTTAACTTATATTTTGGATGATTGTAATATGTTATTCCTATTACCTTAGACATTTAAACTGCGGATAAGGTGCTTTATTTTGGGATATTTATGTTTTATGGACTATGAAGTTAAGTAAGTAAATAAGTAACGCGAGTTACCATCCGCATAAGATACTTAAGTAACCATCTACTTGGTAGTAGTCGAAACGAAATTTATTCCGCTGTGAGTAAGCTCCCGAAGTAACATATAAGTACAAGCAATGTAACACAACGTCTAGTAAAGTTAGGGTGTTATAGTAATTTTCTAGTACCCTTGGTTTACTGAGATATATTTGTATATCTCACCCCTCGTTTGGGGACATCATTTCAGGTTATAGTGAGCATGGAGGACCATCGGGCAAGAGGCCCACTTAGTGGAGGAGTTGGATCACGATGTGCATATGGAGAGCATGACATTTTGGAGGAGTATATTTGATGCACATACCATTACATTCAGCATTTTGGACTTAGATCATGAACATATTGCATGTTAATATTGCCATGCTTTTTGGTGTTCATGATTAGATTCTAAGTCTTTTGTAATTGATTCACATTTCATGCCTATTGTTTATATTGACATCTTGGTGAGCATGAGACTTGTCCATGGCCACATATTTTGTGTTTAGAGGCATTTGGATACTTGTGATGTAAAATGAGCCATATGATGTGTAAATGGCAAAGGATATGGTGGAGAATGTAATTGGTGCATTGCATAATGAATATGCATGATGGAAGGGCCTAGAGCCTACATTAGTAATGGTACATGTGTTATATTAAGTATTAAAGTGTTAGGAGTGAAGTTATGGATCCCTCTTGAAGTCAAAAAACAGTCAAAAATGTGATTTCACAGTAGGGAATCGATTCCCTGCTGTTGGGAATCGAGTCCCTGAAATAGAGCACGTAAAATTTAGCCACTCTGAAGGCTGGGAATCGATTCCTTATGATGGGAATCGATTCCTAAAAACAAGGGAGCCGTATGCTAAGCTGTCCAAGTATGAATTCTGGCTATCTGAGGTGCAATTTATGGGCCACGTGATTTCTGCTAGTGGTGTTGTTGTAGACCCTAGTAAGATTAAAGCGGTAAGTGACTGGGAACGACCTAAGACTGTGAATGAGATCAGGAGCTTTCTGGGGTTTGCTGGTTATTATCGTCAGTTTATAGAGGGGTTTTCTGCCATGGTGTTTTCGTTGACCCGATTGACACGAAAGGTACTCCTTTTGTGTGAACCCAGGAATGTGAGGAGTGTTTCGTGAAGTTGAAAGAGAAACTGACTACTGCTCCTGTGTTGACTCTTCCCTATCCGGAAGATGAGTTTGAATTATACTGTGATGCTTTCAAGAAAGGTTTGGGAAGTGTGTTGATGCAAGAAAGGAGAGTGGTTGCTTATGCATCTAGGCAGCTGAAGCCTCATGAGGAAAATTACCCGACGCATGACTTGGAGCTTGCTGCTATTGTATTTGCCTTAAAAATCTGGAGGCATTTTCTGTATGGGATGAAGTTTGCTGTGTTCAGTGATCACAAAAGCTTGAAATATTTGTTTGATCAGAAAAAGTTGAGCATAAGATATCAGGGATGGGTGGAATTCTTAAAGGATTATGATTTTGAGCTGAAAAACCATTCGGGTAAACCTAATGTTGTGTCAGATGCCTTGAGTAGAAAGTCTGTCAATTTATCTCATATGATGATGTGGGATAATGAAGTGATTGAGCAGTTCCGGGATTTGAAAATAACGGATTTCTTTGCAGGTAGAGTGTGTGATATTGAGTTGACTCGGATTGAGAATGAATTGCATGAGAAAATTAAATAAACTCAGATACGGATTGACAATATCAAATATCTGAAAGGCCATAGTGGCATATCCGTGAATGAACAGGGTTTATTACTGTATTAGGGCAGGATTGTTGTGCCCAAGGAGCTTGTAGAGGAAGTTATGGTTGAGGCCCATAAGGGTCAGTATGCTATCCACCTAGGTGCCACAAAAATGTATCAATATCTAAAAGTTAAGTTCTGGTGGCCTGGGATGAAAAAGGATGTTGCGGAATATGTATCAAGGTGTTTAATTTGTCAGAAAGTGAAGATAAGGCATCATAAACCTATTGGTTTACTTCATCCTCTGGATATACCAGAGTGGAAATGGGAGGGCATCTCTATGGATTTTGTTGTTGGGTTGCCTCGGACTCAGGCTGGTTACGATTCAATTTGGGTTATTATTGATAGACTTACGAAGTCTGCACATTTTCTGCCAGTGCGAGTGAATTTCACCACGGAAAGATTAGCAAAATTATATGTGAATGAGATTGTAAGGCTCCGCGGGATTCTGGTTAGCATTGTAAGTGACCGGGACCCGAAGTTTACTTCTCGTTTTTGGGGAGCTTTACAGCAGGCTTTTGGCACTCAGCTCAGGCTGAGCACTGCATACCACCCGCAGACGGATGGTCAGACTGAGAGGACTATACAGATACTTGAGGATATGCTGAGAGCTTGCACACTGGAGCAGGGTACTGCTTGGGACATGTACTTGTCATTGGTGGTATTCTCTTATAATAACAGTCTTCATTCCAGTCTGGGCATGGCACCATATGAGGCATTGTATGGACGGAGATGTCGTACTCCTACTTGTTGTACTGAGGTGGGTGATAAAGAAAGATTTGGTCCGGGTTTTGTGCGGGAGACTACGGTTCAAATTGAAATGATCAGAGAAAAACTAAAACAGGCACAAAATCGACAGAAAAGCTATTATGATAATAAGCACAGACCGCTTGAATTCGAAGAAGGTGAACATGTATTTGTGCGGTTATCTCCGATCACGGGTGTTGGTCGTGTGTTGGGTGTGAGGAAGTTGATTCCTCAGTTTATTGGGCCGTATCAGATTATGAAAAGAGTGAGATTAGCGACCTATCAGCTTGCCTTTCCCCCTCAGTTGTCAAATCTACATGATGTTTTTCATGTGTCGCAGTTGCGGCGTTATGTTCCGGATGAATCACATGTGGTGATACCGAATGACATTGAAATCCAGGAGAACTTGAAAACTCTCATTGGTCCCATTGAAATACTGGACCGTAGTGAAAAGAGAATGAGAAGCGAAGTGATCCCAATGTTAAAGATTCAATGGGAAGGCCGCACACCTGAGGAGGCTACTTGGGAACGAAAGGATGAGATTCTCCGGCTATATCCTGAGTTAGCGATTAGTGAAAATAACTCGTATTTCTAAAGGAGAGGTGAATGTAACACCTCGTATTTTTAAATATATAACTATAGGTGATAATGTTGATTAAAGGGGTAGGATTAGTGAAAATCCTGAAATTAGGGCCAAAATACGTAAAGAAGGCAAAATGGTAATTTACCAAACACGTAACCCTAGGCAAGAAAAATTGAGTATAAGGTCTCAAATGGTAAAAATAATGCCGAAAATGGATTCAGGACGAAAAATCGAGTAGATAGGCAAGTTTTGGAAAATTTGATGAATAGTAATTTTACCGGTGTAAAATATTGCGATATAATTGTACCGATAAGCGCAAAAAAATGATTAGTATTTCTAGGAAGTAAAAATATGACGTGAACGAGAAAAATATCTAGGTTATCAATTTGTGGGTTAAAATGGATGATTTAAGAAAGTTAAATGACATGTGGGACCCACTTAAGTGATTTAAGTGAACAAGTGGCCAATTACACACACTCAAATCAAATTCTCTCTCCTCCTTCCATCTTCACTCCCGCGGACACCATTGTTGCTTGAGGAAGTTTTGGTTCAAAACTTCAATCACTCAAAACTCCCTCCAAACTCACTCAAATCCAAATGTGTAAAACATCAAAGTTGTTCCAAATCACCTTGTGAACATCTTTCCTTCCTTGAGTGAGCCACGAAATTGAGTGTACAAGGAGATCATTTTCCTACTTGTGGTGGCAGTTTTGGACGTTTTGGTGGTGGTTGGTGGTGATTTTTGACCGTTCAAGTGTTGAAACTTGTTCTTGGGTTGCCTAGGAGTTGATTGGTGGTAAGCTTTCTTCTCCAATCTTTGATTTTGAATTGGATTGAATATTGAGACCTAGAGCATGTGTATATGAATTGATGTAGTTAGAGAGCTCAAATTAAAAATGTGTATTAGATAAAAGTTGCTTAAAATGATGTGTTGGAGTGATTAAACTCATAAAAGTTATTGGTGAAATTGTTGGATAACTTAGGAAATTTTGTGATGAGATTTCAATACTTTGTGAAATTGGGTAATTGAGTTGTGGAGTAATGGTAAGGGTTAATAATATGATTGTATGATATGTGTAAGTGTTGAATTGGATAGAAAACCATGGAGCATGAGTCCATGGGTAATTCGACTTATTGTGGTCATGGATGGTTTGATGATGTAAAAATGGTATAGTTGATGTTGTATGGTGGTAAATGGTGTTTAAATGGATGGTAATATATTGTGATAGAGTGGAATTGGAAGGAAGAATGTCAGATGTATTGTGTATGTGGTAATTCGACCTATAAGGGAAATTACGGAAAAATGATGAGAAAAATGTTGTACAATTAATGGTGGATGTTTTAATGCATAGAATAGTGGATGGTGAGTTAGTTGATGATTAAAATGATGGAGGTAGTGAAGTAATTGGAAGTCGGCCTTTAGGCCTAGGTGGTTATGTTAAGTATTATTGTTGTTAATTGTGTTGATGATCATTGTACTTTGATCGTTATAGGTTCCCTCTCACGGATTTAAGAGGAGGAATAAGCTTGGAGCTTACGTTGAAGAGAATTGTCTTCGGAGTTGAGGTAAACTCTTGGTACTTGAATTTTATCCCTTGTGTGTTCCGCCACACCTAGTGGAAGGTCGTGATTGGATTTTGTCCTCTTTGACATTGTGTAAAATTGTATGTTCATGCATCATTGCTTGATTGTGTGACATGCTTGGAGCATGTTGTGTGACATATCTGTGATCTCTGGCCAGTAGATGTGTGTGGTTTGGGCTTCCGCTGGAGATATCCCTTTGGGGGATTCCGGTCGAGTTTTGCCGTGGGGTCGACTCTGGGAGCGGCACCAGGATGATCCAAATGTAGGACTTCCGCTGGATAGGGCTCATGAGGAGTTCTAGTTGGGTTTTTCCATGGGGTCGTCTCATCAATAAAAGAGGCATCAGGAAGCTTCCCAGGAGCTATATGATGGGTTCCTTGAACGAAATCCTTGTGTGGATGTTCTTGGAAGTGAACCCAGTGTTATGTGATTTTGTATGTTATGCATTTTATGTGATGATCATTGTATGCACATCGAGTGAACCATGGGGTGGAGTGATCCTCTAGTACCCTTGGTTTACTGAGATATATTTGTATATCTCACCCCGCGTTTGGGGACATCATTTCAGGTTATAGTGAGCATGGAGGACTATCGGGCAAGAGGCCCGCTTAGTGGAGGAGTTGGATCATGATGTGCATATGGAGAGCATGGCATTTTGGAGGAGTATATTTGATGCACATAGCATTACATGTAGCATTTTGGACTTAGATCATGAAACTATTGCATGTTGATATTGCCATGCTTTTGTGGTGTTCATGATTAGATTCTAAGTCTTTTGTAATTGATTCACATTTATTCCTATCTTTTATATTGACATCTTGGTGAGCATGAGACTTGTCCATGGCCACATATTTTGTGTTTAGAGGCATTTGGATACTTGTGATGTAAAATGATCCATATGATGTATAAATGGCAAAGGATATTATGGTGAAGAATGTAATTGATGCATTGCATAATGAAAATGCATGATGGAAGGGCCCAGAGCCTACATTAGTAATGGTACGTGTGTTATATTAAGTATTAAAGTGTTAGGAGTGAAGTTATGGATCCTTCTTGAAGTCAAAAAGCTGTCAAAAATGTGATTTCACAGTAGGGAATCAATTCCCTGCTATTGGGAATCGATTCCCTGAAACAGAGCACGTAAAATTCAGCCACTGTGAAGGTTGGGAATCGATTCCTTATGATGGGAATCGATTCCTAAAAAAATGGGAGCCAAATTGTAGCTACTGTCTGTTATTGTAGCTGCTGGGAATCAATTCCCTACACTTGGGAATCGATTCCTACTGAGCAATTTTTGAAAATAAGTCATTTTATAACCTAGAGTTAATAGAGTATTACTTGGAGGGGTTATAACAAATAAGTTTTATGCTTTCGCAAGTTTTGCAATTACAATTACAGTGTTGTTTTCAATTGATTACGGAAATGGTTAATGTTTAATTACAATGATTATTTAATAAAAGAAAAAGTTTACTCGTAATTTAATTAACTCAGTTACTCTTATTGTAATTGCGCTTAATACCATATGCAATGATAACATTACCGATACGTAACGGGCTGTTACATAGGCCCACTTTGATTTTTAGAGTTATAGGTGTGATTTCTGGTTGCACGACCCTCCCTCAACTCCTGAATAATTTGTTGATTAGTTACAGTCTATTCTCTAAGAGCTTATGTCACTCGGGTAAATGCATCAGTTATTGGGTTAACTTCTGATTCTGAAGTTGAAGATGTTCGCCTTGTATCTGCCATAGATCTACATATATTTTTTCATGATAGTGAGTTGATTAGAATCATTACTAAATAATTCAAAATATACATGATCTATGACAAAATACCAAGCAACTATAATAATTTAAATCTTTCATTTACCTGAACCGCTGCTCTGCTACCATAACATGTAACATTCTCTATAACTAACAAATGTAGAAAATATCACATTATTTCATTAATTATATTTTAATAATAATAATAATAAGAAATATAAAGGAAAATAAATTTAGGAAGATTAACTGATTAAATTAACATCTTTCATTAGGTTGTACATGGATTTGAGTTAGTACATAACTTTTTACATTCTAAATATATTACAATAAAATATACGTCCCAAACTATTTTACATCAATACCATACATATATCACATTTTTAACTACGTAAAAGTTACAAGTTGTACACTACTTCAGCTTCATCTAATCTACTCTATATATATAGGTTTCAACTTTGTCATGATAAAATACAGCCATAACTTTCTGATTTACCATCACAATATAAAATTCAAAATAGTTTTCAAGGAAATAGATGGATATCCCCCATCCTTGACCAGTGAAACACAGGTTAGGCATGATGATTCTTTGGAAATGTTAGCACAAAACAAACAAACATGAGAAAAATCTCAGTAATATTGAGATTTTCTAATTATAAACATTCAAGTAAGTTTATAATGATAAAATAATAACAGAAATAATTATATATAACAAATTGTGTAACATTTTTTTTTTTTTTTTGTAATTAAAGCCTAAAATTTTATGGGTCTCTGCATGTGAAAGGGACTGACTGGCAGAGCTCAAAACAAGTAAGGCATCCCTTACTTTTTTACCGTTTGAACTCAAACCTTTGTGAGTCAGTCCATAGCAGTATTATACAATTAAAAATTACACATTTCATTAACATTCATTTGGTACCCAAAGAATTATCAGTCTTATAACCAATCTCATAAAAGAAACATTTTAAAACTAAATAAAAGATATAAATGAAACTAAAAGTAAAAATAAGTCAAATAAAAAGAACTTGATAGAATAATAGTACCACCAAAGCTTAAACAAAATTATCAACTTTAAATATAAAAGAAGAAAAATAAGAGAATGAATTATTTTCACAATATTACCTTTCTTTTTGTTTCTTTTTTCTTCTATTTTCCTATTTCTCCTTTTCATTTCTCCCGCTCCTTTCTCCTCTCTTTTTCTTTCTTTCCTACATGACTGTTCTCTGCTCTCTTTCTTTTTCGTTCAGGGGAAAAATGGTTCACATATATAGTCAGCCACGTTTTTCTTTATTTTCTTTTAAAAAATTTAATCAAACTTATCTACTTAATCACTGTCAGCTAAAAAAAATTGAAGACTTCTTTACCATGACTTTTTTGGCTTTGGAGGGGGTTACCCCACACACACATATATATATATATATATCAGCGCTGGTTTTTTTTTTCTTTTTAAATCCTTACATCATTAAGATTACCTCGTCACTAATTAAAGTCCAAGCTTATGATTACTATGGCTTGGAGGGAGGAGTTCCACGTGGCCTCCTCCTTGCCAAATGATATATAATTTTTTATTTTATTATTATTATTATTTATACTATACTATTTCAATTATTTTAATACTTATATATATATATATATGATTATTATTATGATTTTATTGGAATGTTACAAGAAGTGAAATATTACTTCTTTATTTATAAGTCGCATATATTGTTGTTAACGGGCCGAACCGAGCCGAGCTTTGGTCTTAAAAGGCTAAGCATGTGTTTAAATGTGTCAACCTACCTGTTACCTGTTATGAATATAATTATCGGCCTGTGGCCTGACTTATTTACACAAAATGAAAGCCTTATTTAGCCTGTTTAAAAAATAATAAGACAATAAAAATTTATCCAAACAGAATGTACAATCAACAACATTAGTAAGTTCATAAATATTCATTCTCTTATTTTTAGGAAGGCTTTATCAAAGATTTTATACCTTTTTTTATGTAATATTAATTTTATTATAAAATCTTTTAAGTTTTACATGTAATTTTAGAGTTAGAAATGTTCCATCCCTAGTGTGTTCTTGATATTGGATTGTATAATATATAAACTTTTAATTTTTAACTTGAGAAGACATATTATAAATTTGTTTGTTTTAAATAAAAATGAAATATAGAAAATCTTCTTTGTTTATAATATGAATATTAATATAATGAACATATTATTGTATTACATATAGTTAGAAGAAAAAATGGTAGATCAAGACAATATGAAAATATAAATGCAATTAAGCAATTAATAATTATTTTAAAGAAAAAAACTTCCAATTTCCATTACACTTTATTAATTAATTAATTAATTACTTTTCAAAAAATGAGAAACCCTTCAACTTTCAGTATTCAATTTAGGCATACACGAAACTGAAATCCCTAAAAATGAAACCCGTTGTCTTCTCATCTCCAGTAACCCTCATAAAAGGCACACGAAATTGAAATCCCTAACGAAACCAGTTAGTCTATTATCTTTCTTCTTCTTGATCTACGAGGGTGATGGGTACCATGACTCATAAAAAGCACATGATGAAATATTAATAATATAGTCTAATTGTACGGGAATATATTATTAATATATCCAACAATTTCTTCCTATGTTCAACATACAACATAATCAATGTAATGTTCAAACAAATATGAATCATTCACATCTAGTCCAAGATAATTAACTCGGATCACTCAAAGAGTTTTAATATTAAGATATTAAACTCAATCATCATTTGCAATCTAAATAAATAAACCATCATTATCATGAATATGTTCTGAACCAACATACCAAAACAAATAATTAGAGTTTTAGATTCAATCTAAACTCATCCAAATTCCAACATCCCAAAGAAGTCTCCAAATTAGTTCACAGTCAACAATGTTCGTAAAATAAAGATAGCAAAATATAAGTCTCAAATAAATGGACTCCATCAAAATGATAATAGTGGTCAACTGTCAAATCCCCACACACTCCAAATGATTATATTCATTCATCAATGAGGTGATCCTGATCAAGATCCCTCTTATTAAGCTCTCGTCCATCTTTGCCATCCTCTGTAGAATATCGAATATGAATTTCATATTAGCATGAATTCAATCAGTTGAATAATCTATCAAAGATGTCTAGTTCTACTAAAAGAACTTAGCATCATATCATCAGACAAAGAAGAACATATATTAATGTCATATAGCATCATAATATCATGTTCATAAGCATCAAGCCAGTTTCATAAATTATGAACAAGGCCTAAACAATTTGATTTGCAAAGAGCCATCAACTTAAGTTTATTTATAAGAGAATAACAATTGTCTAATTTCAATGAACAAGACTAATAGTCAAGTCCCTTACAATAACCTAGTCATTTGGTGGCAAGTTTCAATTAAGACAAGCCCAACAACAAATATAAATATAACATAATATCTCAAATGGCAGCCATGTTTCATACATATAAATTAATATCATATAATATCCATACATATTTCATGTCATACTAGAATCTCTATATTGGCCTCTTGCCTCGAGAGGCATCCACCTCATGAGGCTCGGTACCTGAAAATATGGTCCCCACACAGGGTGAGATATTATCTCAATAAACTAGGGGTCCTCGAAGGATTCCTCCGCCCCAAGTTCACTTCAGGTATAACATAATAATAAAGAAAATAGTATAATAATGATAAAATTTTGTAATCATACTAAAGTATTATAATGCAGTATATGTCTAATGTCATGTGTGTGCAACAATCATTCTACTGGCTAGAGAACATGTATGTTTTATTCAACGTCTTGCTACATACTAAGTATAAGGATACACCTTATACCCTATATAACACCTAACAATTCTAAATTATATATTAAAATATTAAACATTGATTACAGGGAAGGATTAGTGAAAATCTTGAAAATTAGGTCAGAATACAAAGAAAGGGTAAAACGGTAATTAGCCAACACGCAACCCTAGGAAGATAAAAATTGAGTAGAAGGTCTCAAATGATAAAAATAACCCTGGAAATGGATTCAAAATGAAAAATTGAGTGGTTAGGCAAGTTTCAGAAAATTAAGTGAATAGTGTTTTTACCGGGTAAAAATATCGCGGTACAGTTGCATCGTAAAGCGTGCCGATTGAGTTTTGAGCTCTAGGTTTTGAATACAAGTTATAAATGGTTTATAGAAATAGGGAATATTATTTCTGATAAAATTCAATGGAAATATGTATGTTTGGGGAAGCGTGCCAACGGCGCGCGCAATAGCTTATAAAACAACATTTTCTCCGAACGACCGGAAAACTCCAGATTCATATGATCAAGGGTAATTAAAGGACAATGCTTAATATTAAAAATTATAGTTTCTTAATAGGTTATGAATTTATGGACGTTTAGTGGAATTAGAGAGAAATTCAAATAAGTTTGAAATCATGTGAGGTGGCGGTGGGGCCCACTTCACTTGAAAGTCACTTAAACACCTAAGCATACACTCTTCATCATCACTTCTCTCTCCCCTTTCCCTAAGAAACCCGCGGCCCTCCCCCTCTCCCTCACCATTTTCATTCAAATCTTTCTCCATCCATAACTCCACCAATACTCAACCAAATCCATTGATTCTTGTCTTGAAATTTGTTGGAAATCACCTTCCAAACACATTGGTGGTATCCATTAGCCTTGAAGCCCTCTCATTTGTGAGAAATAGGGAAAAATCAGTCACGAATTCCTTGAGATTTTTGGTGTTCATGGAGTTGTTTGGAGCTCCAATGGTTTAGGATGTCTAGGAGGAGCCTTGTGCCAAGCTTTTGAGTAAGTTTCTTCATCTTTTCAATGGTTTAATCTTTGGATTTAATTCATGAGACCTAAAGGGGGTTTTGTTGATTTGTGTTGTTAGACAGCTCAAATGGAAAATGTTTGTGCATGAATATGTCTTAGAATAATGTGTAGGAGTCGTAAATGCAATAAAAATTATTGGTGAAAAATATGATTTTTAACTTAGAAAAATTTGATGGTGTCATGACTATGTGTTTGGGATTTTTGTTAGGATTGTCTTGGTGAGTTGTTGTATGATTGAATGATGTTATAATGGGATTGTATGAGGTGTGGAATAGTTAAAATTGATTGAAAGTTCCTTGGAGTTCACCTATGTAGAATTCAGCCATTGAGGGAAAATTAGGGATTTGATGTTGTTGACATTGCTTGGATGATGTATTATGTGTTAAATGGTAATTAGATGGGTTGTGTGGTGGTTGGAAGGTTAGAGAACCAATGGAAAATAATTGATGGTGTTGAGAGGTGTAGTGGAACCTAGAGCAAAATATTAGGCAAAACGACGTTTGAATGATGTAAAATGAAAAGTGGCACTTGATATGACCTTTTGGTAACCTAAGGATGCCTAAGAAAATGAGAAAGAAAATTTAGAAAAATAAAATGTAAAATAACACTATGTAGGCTGAACCTACCTTGTGTGGTGAGGTTTTTTGACGTTTTCGTATTTTGATAGATTTTCCGTGTATTGATGATTCGTACATGGTTGTTGTAGGTTGCCGTACGTAGATTTAAACCCCGAACCGTGAGTTCGGTGGATTTCCCCTGGTCCCGGACCGAGTGGGATTGAGGTGAGTAATTGGAACCATACTTATATAATTGGTAACTTGCATGTGTTTGTATGAATTGTAAGTAATTGGGAATATCCTCTGTGTACGCATTTCTGCTGTGTAACGAGCTCGGAGAACATATTACAGGGAGCTAAGTGGAGAGGACTATACAGGTAACCTCTTGGTACTAGGGCTTGATCCCCTTGTGTGTTTCACCATGCTCGTTGAGGGTGATGGTAGGAAGTGTATGTAAGTTATGTAGAATAACATGATCATGCATTTAGTATGTATGTTGGTACATAGGATATACCGAGTCTCTGGCCAGTAGATAGTTTGCCTTCGGGCGTTACGGACTTCCACTGGATAGGTCTCCGAGAGGGAGTTCCAGTTGACCTAGGGTCGTGGTGTGTGATCCGGATAAGAGCACACTAGGAAGTCTCGGGTGTGTACGGATGGAGGATGCCTCGGTTGGATGTTCTAGGAACATGCCTTGGTTGAGACCCGTAGGCTTATATGCCGAGCCATTAGGCAGGACATTGCGTGGTATTGGCATCGACCATTCCAGCTTTGTCGTATTTTGTATCTCTATGTTCCCCGGTTTCTCTAAATCCATTTCTTTATCCCATTTCCAAGATGTTATTTTATGTTATTTATATGCATCGAAGTGAGCCATTGGACAGAGTATTCTCCGGAACCTCTGGGTTACTGAGATATATTCGTATATCTCACCCCGTCTTGGGGGCATTTATTTCAGGAGCTAGCAGTTGTGCAGGAGCGGTGGGCAAGAAGCCCATGGGATGACTAAGACATAGGATCATTTATTTTGTATTTTGGTGGCCATTAGGCCTAGGCTAGACTTAGGGCATGAACATTGCATATGTATTTAGGATGAGATTTATTGTCATATTTGTTCATGCCATTTTTGCCTAAGTCTAGTTACATTTGGATTATGTCATTTTGAGGTTTCTTTATTATGTATTATTTGAAGGTTAAAGTTGTAATTGTAATATGTCATTGGAAGCCTTGTAATTTGTACATGAATATTGATGTAATATGGAAGCCTGTAATATGATGAAAGGGCAATAGGCCTATTTTAGGATTATGATTATGTGTATGTTTAGAAAATGCATGCAAATGGACCTTGATGATTGAAATGTGTTAAGTATTAACAAAGTAAGCAATGTGATATGACTTAAGTATTTAATACAAACTATGATGGGTTGTAAGAGCCCCAAGGCGTTGTTGGTCCTTGTGTGTGCCACCCAATGATTATTAGGTATCATTTGAGGTCATAGATCACTTGTACAAATTTGGGGATTATTGGAAAAACAAAGGAAACTCTGGCAAATTTTCTAGAAATTGGCAGAGTTTAGACGAACTTTGGGAGAACATATCTCCCTCCACAGAGGTCCGATAAAGACGTGCCATATGCCGTTTTGAAGGTTGAGATGTACTCTATCTTGTGGTAAAATTTGGTAAAAATCTGGGTTAGTCGTCGGCCTGTAGAAGGCAGTGAACACAGACTGCCCATTTGCTTACTGCACATGTGGCAGTTCTGGACCGGTTTTGGGAAATTTATTCCCTCTTATTTTCTTAATAAAATTAGGTGTATGATATATCAAATTGAAGGTTGAGTTGTCTGTCTTGTTGTATAAAAAATTGAGAGCAATTGGATGAGTGTATTTTCTGCAGTAATTGTTTTAGTGAGGGATGTTTGGAGCTGTTTTGGGGTTGACTGACAGTTTTGCTTGTCCAACTTCAAACGGCGATATCCGGAGCAAACAAGCTCTAAATAACTCGTGTGATATCTTCCTAGAAAGGTAATTCAATTTAGAATAACATATCAAATGATGGTAGGCTTGTAGAATGCGGTTTGTCTGCAGAAAAATAAAGAGCGAACCATGTTCGGATAGGTAGAAAACGTAAAAGAGAGGAATTGGCTAAGTGGGTTTATGGGAACCCCTTAGTGACTTGAGAGATGTAAAAAAAGTTATAAAAGTAGTTTAAATAATTATTCCGCAAAGAGTTTACAGTTACAGTCACAGCTTTTATTTATTACGCTTTTTATTGTTTCAAACGTTCGCGTAATAAACTGAAAAAGTTTACTCGCATTTTTATAAATGAACTGCTGTGATTGTAACTGCGCTTAATATCATAATTAATGTTAACAATACCGGTGTGCAACGGGCTATTACATTTTATGGTATCAGAGCAGTTTTGTTAGGGAACTCTGATAATGTATTACTGTATTTTGTGTTGCATAGCTATCTGTGAACTGTTTATGATTAATGTATATGTGATTCCTCAGTGTGGTCTGATCAGCTCATTCCTTTGTGTTACATGTACAGATATCATAGTAGGGCACGAGGTTGCCGTGGAACTCGAGGTGCAGGTCGTCTAGCCGCACCAGATCCTATTACTACAGTTCTGAATGCTCTGCAGGAAGAGACTGCTGCAAATAGAAATATGACCGAGACCTTGATGAAAAATAATTAGGATATGATGCATGCCTTCTTGAATGAGATGAGGGCAGATAGGGCTCGGCACAGGAGGGATGTTTCTCCTCCACATACGGCTACAGAGACTCATACTTGTACGCCATCTGTTACACCTCATCAGGAGGGGAGTGGGGCTAGTCGTCATTCTGAGGAGGCTAGTCGCCGCACTACTGATCCTACTTATATCCCAGAGCCTTCTGTGGATCCTTCCGTTATTGCTCAGTCTTCTGGGGTTACTGGGCATGTGTTGCTGAGCAGAGGCTCATATCTTTTCGAAAACATAAACCTCAAGCATTTCAGGGGTCAAAAGACCCAAAGATAGTGACTACCTGGCTGATGGGTATGGAGAAAATATTTCAAGTTATGGGGTGCCAGGATCCCCAGAGATTGCTTTATTCTGTGTATATGCTTGAGGGGGATGCCCACGAGTGGTGGTACAATGCATCTCGCCCTTTTACTATTCAGGGAGAAGAAATTACCTGGGCATTATTTGAAAGGCTATTTCATGAAGAGTATTTTCCCAGGGATGTTCGGGAAGCCAAACAGGGTGAGTTTGAGAAATTGGTACAGGGTACCATAACTGTTGATGCCTATGTGGCGAAATTTAATGAATTAGTGAAGTTTGCAAATTACGGGGGTGTGCTGCCGACTCCTGAGTTTTTATCTGCTAAGTTTCAGAGAGGTCTGAATGAGAAAATTGCGAAGAGGATGTCTAATACTGCTGTGAGAAATTTTGTTGATCTAGTGACCCAGTGTAAAAGGGTTGAAAGTGTTTATAACAGATATCTGAAGTCTAGTTCTGCGAGGACATCTGGTCCTTCTGGTAATAATAACAGAGGTGGCTACCACCAGAAAAATAATAGAGGTAGGGGGTTGCAGGTAAGGCAGCCTCCGGGTCAGTTCAAGAGGGGTGGTGGTCAGAGAAGTGGGTTTAATGATAGGAATTCTAATCCTCGATGTGATAAGTGTAAGAGGTTTCATCAGGGCCCTTGTACTGCGGCTCCGAATTCTTGCTTTAGATGTGGTAAGGTTGGGCATTTTGCCAAAGATTGTTACAGTAATACTGGGCAGACTGCGAATCTGCAGGCCTTGCCATCTGCTCCTACCATTGGACGGGTTTATACTACAAATGTGCAGCAAACAGAGAAGGCACCAAATCTGGTTAAAGGTACAATTTTTATGTCAAATATTGATTTGTCTGTTTTATTTGATTCGGGAGCGACGCATTCGTTCGTGGCTGAATATGTTGCAAAAGGATTGGGGTTAAGAGTATCACAGATGATTCTCCCTATGCGTATTACTACTGCTACAGGAGAGGTTGGTGATTCCTCCTTTATTTGTAAAGAGGTTGAGTTTGTCTACGAAGGCAGGGGTTACACTATTGATTTGATTATCTTGCCCCTGGCCTATGTTAATTTGATTTTGGGCATGGATTGGCTGTCTCAAAACTGCGCAATGATTGATTGTTGCGGGAAGAGGTTGATACTAGCACACGAGAGGTCCTCGATGGGTCCGTCTCCTTTTCTGTCTATGTGCCAAGCTGTTAAAGCCTTGAAGGCTGGGGATCAGGGTTATATTTTCTTGGGTGGATTGGTGGGTGGTAAGTGAAAGAAAGGGCCTTGAAGGCCGTAGGCATGTGAGAGGAAAAAACAAAATTTTTCTCAAGCGAAATTACACATACCATATCAAGAAACATGCTTTAGGACATGGATGTTACCTTGTTTGCTTTCCAAAACTTGAAGATGATCAAGGTGAGGTGATAAACCCTTGGTTTACCATGGTTTTAGGCTTAATTATACTCAAAATATATCATGAATTGCATGGTAATTAGGGTTTTATATCGAAAAGCCACAATAAGTGAATATCTTGCTAACATGTCGTCATAATTCTTATTTCAAGGGATTTTTGACACCTATTATGGCCTTTTGGAGACATCAAGTTGAGTTGAAGCCTCAAGAAAGCAAGATTTCAAGCGTGTACCAGCTGAAGGAGGACGTTTTGGCATCCAGGAAGCACATTTAAACGCGCAAAATGAAGAAAAACACAATAACCCCCTGGACCATAGAGTTTTGGCGGTCATACAGCACGCCAAAATGCTCAGGAAGCAACTATATCCTTCGAAGAGGACGTTTTGGCGCTCATCAGCACGCCAAAACGCCCAGAGGCAGAGAGCAATACACTGGGAGGACGTTTTGGTGCTCTAAAAGCACTCTAAAACGTCCATGCACGAACCAATCAGCCCAAAGATTCAATTAAGATTATCAGAAGATACAGATTGTGATATCTGGGATTAAACCGGAAACATATTTATTAATTGAGAGAAATCCTGGAAAGATTCGTCGGAAGATATAACGAAGATTCGAAGCTCAAATCTGTTAACCAATCTACAGGAGATTAAATGCAAAAAGGAAACAATTGTAGAATCAACTACAAATCTGATAAAGATTCGGTGAGAGATGCAATGAAGGATACAACTCTAATGGCTATAAATAAGGAGCTTGGGGTCAGATCAAAACACCAATTCACAAGTCCAGAGCATTACACCAAGACAGAAAGAGGAATCTTGTTGCGGAGCGCTGAAACACTGAGGAACCAAGTAAACATCACACCAATGGAGGCTTGGGGTTCTCTTTTCTTTATTATTGTTTTTCAATTCAGTATGCTAGGCTAGTCTTTTATGTAGTTAAGGGTAGATGGAACCCAATTGAATCTTTATGTTTATGAATTAAATTGTCTCCGAATTTTGTTCTTTTTATAATTGAATAAATTATCTGTCTTTATTGCTTTCTATGAGTTTGCTCCTTATAGAATGATTTTGGGGAATTGTATGACAATAGAGATGTTGGTGCATGAACCCTGATTTGATAATTTATCATAATCCTTGTGATCTAGGAATAGACATAGGGTAATTATGCAATCTTGGAATTCTTGATCTTAATGCATGTTTTCTTGGGGAATAATCGGGGAACTAGAGTTCTTTCAAGATTACATAGATTTATGGTAACAAGGAATTGAGCCGTAATTAACTTAGAAAGAATTGATTGGCAATATATTAAGAAACAGATTCTTGACTGTTTAATTCATAACATATTGGGGATATTGGGGGAGTCGAAACCTTAACTACGCTTGTTTTTAATTCGTAATCAATCATCATTTTTTTCAATTGTCTTTTTAATTCTGAATTTTCTTTAATTGAATGTTATTACTTGTTTTTAATTTTTAAGTTCTTCAAATACAATTCTCTTCATATAATTCTTGATTGTCCAACTAAAACGCGATTAGCGAACTAGTGCTTGAAATTCTGATCCTCGTGGGAACAATCTCGTACTCCGGTACACTTTATTACTTTACGACCGGTGCACTTGCCGAGTCGCAACAAGTTTTTGGCGCCGTTGCCGGGGATCGAATTCTTCAACATTAGAAGTAACTAATTAACTTTTAGATTGGATGTTTTAATTTTCTGCACTTTATACATTCTTCAAAAATATTTTTCTACATTAAAATTCTGCATCAATTTTCTGCATATTTATTTTTCTACATTCTTTGTTTATTTTTTATTTTTCTGTTTTTCTGTTTTGTCCTTTTTCTATTTTTCTGCTCATCTTTTCGATCTTAAGTTTATGCGAGGTACTCTTAACCCGCGAATCTTGCAGTTTGATCCTGAGATAGAAAAGACAGAAAGAAAACTTAGAAAGGACGCAAAAGCAAAGAAGGCGAAGGAAACAAAAGAAGAATCAAGATCGACGGAACCTAAGGAGGAACCAATGGCAGAAAACAATCAACTCGCTCCAAGGACGTTGGGGTATTACATGACCCCAGCTCGAGTTCCATAGACAGCGAGCATTGTTAGACCAAATATAGAGGCTAACAACTTTGAGCTAAAGCCGGCTCTGCTGCAACTGATTCAAAAAGAACAGTTCGCTGGAGGAAGCACAGAGAACCCCTATAGTCATCTTGATGATTTCTTACTTTACTGTGATACATTAAAAGTGAATGGAGTTTCTCGTGATGCTATCTTGCTCAGACTATTTCCATGCTCACTGAAGGATGAAACAAGAGATTGGTTGTAGTCTCAACCTGAAGGAAGCATAACCAATTGGGATGACTTAGCAAGAAAATTCTGGGCTAGATTTTTCTCAGCTTCAAAGATGGCAAGGCTCAAGGCAGAGATCACTGCTTTTGAACAAAAAGAAATCGAATCCTTGTACGAGGCTTGGGAACGATTCAAAGGATTACTTAGGAAGTGTCCTCAACATGGAATTGAAGCATGGGAGAAAGCAAGAATCTTTTTCCAAGGAATGACGTCCAGCACAAGAACACTTGTAAATGCTGCTGCAGGAGGCTCCTTGAAAATAAAAACTCCAGAGGAAGCACTAGAATTGTTGGAATCCTTAGCTTATCAAGAATTTGACAATGCCCCTGCCCCAGTTGCACAAAGAAGAGCAGGAATTATGAAGCTTGAAGGCTATGATGCACTCTTAGCCCAAAATGAACAAATGCACAAAAAACAACAAGAACAATTAGATGCTCTTAATAAAAAAAATTCTCAAGTTTCTTCTGTTAATAATTCTAATATTAAATGTGGCATTTGTAAATAGGCTCATGCGACTGAGGATTGTGACTACATAAGAACAACTGAAAAGCCACCAGTAGAGGTCAATAGAGTCTGGTATGATCAAAAGAACCAGAACAATCCAGGAAGGAATCAATAAGGTAATCAAGGGTGGAAAAATCCTAACCAACACCCTGGGTTTAGTTACAAAAGAAATCATCAACTGAATCCTCATATGCCATTGCAACAACAACCTCAAGGCACCACTTAAGAATGGGAAAAGGCTTTTGCACAGCTGTCAAAGACCACATCCGACTACATTCAAAATGCAGATTCCTTCAGAGATGAACCAAGAGCTTCATTCCGAAATCAAGAAGGTTCGATCCGAAACTTGGAGACTCAAATTGGTCAGCTGTCAAGACAGTTCACTGAAAGAACTCAGGGCACCTTTCCAAGTAACACCGACACGAACCCAAAAGCACAATGCAATTCAATTGTCACAAGAAGTGGGATCGTGATTCAGCCTATGGAAAGCCACCAGTTGAAAAGAAGAAAGAAGCCGAACCTGAAGTTGAACCTGAAGTTGAGAAAGAGAAAGAAGAAGATGCAGTAGAAGTTGAAAAGAGCAGTCCGGAGAAGAAGCTGTTAAAATGGGAGAAAAAGAAAGCTTTGGGTAGGCAACCAAAAGCGGCAGACCCGTCTCCCTATGCAAAAGTTCCATACCCTCAGCGGCTGAAACAAGAGGTCCAGAAACAGCAATACACCAAATTTCTGGACATCTTCAAGAAACTGCAAGTCAACATTCCTTTCGCAGAAGCCCTAGAAAGCATGTCGAACTATGCGATGTTCATGAAGGACCTTCTATCAAAGAAACGCAAGTTGGAATGCGAAACAGTGGCCTTGACAGAGGAGTGCAGTGCAATCATCCAGAAGAAACTTACTCCCAAGCTGAAAGATCCAGGTAGCTTCAGTATTCCTATAGCCATAGGAAATATTGAAGTAGGAAAAGCACTATGTGATTTGGGAGCAAGTATAAACCTGATGCCACTGTCCATGTGCAGAGCTCTTGGAATAAAGGAGCTCAAGCCGACTACAGTTTCTCTCTAATTAGCTGACAGATCGATCAGACGACCAGATGGAGAAATTTGGGATGTTTTAGTTAAAATTGGCAAATTTATCTTCCCTGCAGATTTTGTAATTCTGAATATGGAAGAAGACGCCGAGATTCCCCTATTGCTTGGAAGGCCATTCCTAGCCACTACACGTGATGAGGACATAGGAGGTGACATGACCAAGACAACAAACTTGGAGGACATACAAGGTCTTGGAGGCCCAATGACAAGAGCAAAAGCTAAAAAGGCTAAAGAGGCTCTAAATCTCTTGGTGACCACTTTACTTGAGACAAGCCCAAGTCTAAAGGAAGAAGAGCCCAAAATGATACACTTAATTCAAATTGAAGACCTTGAAGAATAAGCCTCAATGGATATGCATGAAGGCTTTATTTTACTTGGCCCAAATTCTGTACTTAATTTTATTTTCTTATATTTAGTTAAACTTTTTGTAATAAGGCTTATTGGGCTGGATTATTGGGCTGTCTATTTTCTTTTATGTGTAAGCACTTTTAGGTTAAACTCAATATGGTTGTGTTATCAAAAAAAAAAAAACTCAATATGGTTGTTGCCCACTATATAAGGGAACACCATGGCTTTTGAAGACAGATTTGGAATATCAAGTTAACCTATTTTGGTGAGACTAGTTCTCTTGGGTTCTTTTGAGAATCTCTGAACTTATCAAGGGCATCATTCCTTGTGGCGGCGTTCTTGGGCTTATCAATTCTTTGGAATTGTGGCGCCTACCTATAATCCTTAAACTCCAATTTCGTTCTATATTATCTTGGATTCATATCTCCCGAATTCCTTATCATTTTCCGGTGATTCTTGTGCCAAAATCGTGATTCAGGAAGCCATCTTTCACCTAGTTTTAGAATCACCCAAATCTGAGGTCCGTAGCTTGAGATACATTCTGTTTTTAACAGTACGTGTTGGCGGCTGAATTTGGAGTTATAATTTTCCATTCCTAGTAGATCCATTCCTCCAATCCTATTGGGGGATCATATCATGTGGTAATCAGAGCTCAGTTCTAGGATTGGAATTGGGTTTGATTTTCTCCATTGTTTCCATCAATTCTGATCACACATTTGGTAACCCTAATCCCTAGTATTTGTGTTTTTAATTTTGAATTGTGCAATTCTGTTTTAGCCTTTGTTGCTGGTTCCTAATTTGTTCCTTTGATATTCTGTTTGTTTCAATTTCTTGTTGTGTTCATAATTTCTGCACTTGTGTTCTTAAGGTTCGTCCTATGTTCATCATTGTTCTTGATTTTTATTCCTTGTTCCTTGAGTAGTATGCTGTTAGTGTGTTAAATAATAGCTTGTTTTGTGGAGAATTCAATCAAATTCAGTTTAGCATTACTGCAATCTGAATTTTTCATCCCAAAATTACAAATTCCATTTTATTGAAGTGTCAGGTTTTATAAAAAAAAAAAAGGTTAAAAAAAATAAAAAATATATGCTATACAGCTACTTGTTATTTAAGCTTAGTTACACACTACTACTCTCAAATCAGGTCCAAAGTGTCTTCCTTGAATAATTCCTTCAATTTGGTTTGGTTTTCTTTGTCTTGCCTTCTTTGACATATTTCCAATTTGTATTGTGTCATTACGAATTCTTGGGTTTGGGATTGTGCTCTTGAGTGTTCTTGGAGATTCTGTTAAGAACTTAAAGAGAGCTATTAAGAGGAAAAAGGCAAGAGAGCACACTACACAAAAGCCTAATAGAGAGCAACAAACACGAGTGATACTTTTTAAGAGTGTAAACACGTGAGCGAGTGGTGAGGTCCAATTTCTTTTTTTACTCTTGTTCTTTTGCTTAAAATATGGCAGGTGCAGGTGAAGGTACTCCTCCTCCTACGGGAGATAACAGATTGCTAATTGACGCCATTACAACTCAGATGGAAAGGATGATGAGGGAACATATAGAGGAGTTATATGAGAGGATTGAGAGAATAGAAAATCAGGAGAATCATGATGATGATAGACATAGAGGGAGGGATGAAAGAAGGAGAAGAAGAGATAATGAGAATGTTGCTAGAGAGGACAGAATTGAAGGGGTGAAGCTTAATATACCATCTTTTAAAGGAAAAAGTGATCCGGAGGCCTATTTGGAGTGGGAAATGAAGATTGAGCATTTATTTTCATGTCACAACTATACTGAAGAAAAGAAAATGAAGGTGGCAGCCATGGAGTTTAGTGATTATTCTCTCATTTGGTGGGACCAATTGCAAAAGGAGAGGGTAAGATATGAAGAACCATTGGTGGATAGTTGGGTGGAGATGAAAAGGCTAATGAGAAGAAGATTTATTCCTTCCCATTATCATAGAGACCTTCACAATAAACTTCAAAGGCTTACACAAGGTAACAAGAGTGTAGATGAGTATTATAAAGAGATGGAGGTTTCCTTGATTAGAGCAAATGTTAGTGAAGATCGGGAGTGGAGGATTTAGTGCATCAAGCTAGTATGGTAGAACAACAACTCAAGAGAAAGGGTGTCATGAGGAAAAACTCTTCTAATTTTAATTCTTCAAATTGGAAGGACAAAAATAAGGAGGGAGGTACTTCATCAAGCAACCCTACTGCTGCACCTCAAAGAACTCAAATTAAGTCCAATGAGACCCCTAAGAAGACAAGGAGTAGTGAAATAAAATGTTTCAAGTGTTTGGGAAGAGGTCACATAGCTTCAGAATGTCCAACTAAGAAGACTACGTTACTTAAAGAGGATGGAGAGATTACTAGTGAGTCTTCTTCAGATTCTGCCTCACATGATGATGAAGATGAGTATGACGAGGAAATTATACCGGAAGGAGATTTGTTTATGGTAAGAAGGATGTTGGGTAGCCAGGTAAAAGACATGGATGATAGTCAAAGAGAGAACATTTTTCATACTAGATGCCTTATCCAAGGAAAGGTATGTTCTTTAATTATTGATGGAGGG
>NW_026897194.1:0-29554 GCF_033153095.1 Gastrolobium bilobum | reverse complement strand
ATTTCATATGAGGAATTTTAATTTTAATTTTATAATTATATTTTTATTTCTTTTCTTTTCTTTTCCTTTCACTTAAACGACTTTTGCATTTTTGCTTTGAGTTATAGCCTATTTTTCTTGTCCTTGTTATGTATACTCTCAACTCTATCTTAGCTTTACCTGACATGTTGTGAGAGATGAAAACAACAATATTGCCAAGAAATGTAGGTACTCCTTGATTTTGCAATTTTGCATGTGCCTGTGAAATGTTTCATCTCAAACTAAATATTTTTTTTAGCTTACATGAGTGGCATGTCTAATTTTCTGAATATGATTTTTTTATTAAATTGCTGTCATTTATAGGTGTTTGTTCCTCGGTTGATAATAATTTATTTGCTTTATTTTATTTATTTATTTTATTGCTGATTCTTTTTGATATTTCTGAGTTGCCTTTATTTATTAACAGACCACTTTTCTTTCGAATTGCTCACTGATTCATATTGCAGTACAATGGCACCAAAAGGAGGACTCCTTCTCTGATGATTGAGTCTTCCCTTCTTTCTGCTGACCTTCTCACGGTCACTGATTCATATTTTAGTTAATTTTATCTAAGATTATGCATGACCTGTTTTATTTGTTGTGAGGACCCAGCTTAATTTTAAGTTTGGGGTGATTAATTGCTGTTACCAATTTTTTGCTGATTGGTGCTAAAAAAAATGATGATAAAAATTCACTCCGTTTTGAATGCTTGATTAGCTGAGTGGTAACTTGGAAATGATTTATAACCTGATATGTTTAACATTATCATTGCTTAAGTATAGCCAGATTTGATTGGATGAATTCCTAATCAATTAGGGATCTAACTTAGTTGATCAGTATTTATATAAGCTGAAAATCAAATTACATGCCATAAAATTTTTTTTTGTGATCCCTGATTTGCTGATTCACTAATAAACCACTGGATTAACAACCCATGTGAGATATTTGAACCTAAACACTATATTCCTTTGTGAGTGGTCATTGTGTATTGGTGTTTTGAATGCTGCACTCTATTTGGATGACTAATATGCTATTTCTGTGTGATTGGGGCATTGTTTCTGAATATGCAGCCTAGAGCCAAAAACCTCACCCTTCAATTATATCCCTTGGTCCCTATATTTGAGCCTGAAACCTTTCTTTTCTGATCATGTACCCTGATATTATGAGCCAAATTCCTTGTCCACCCTATATGGCTATCTTAGTATTTAGTTAATTCTCATTAGCTTAGAAATACAGTAAGCTAAATAAGGCAAAGGGAAATTGGTTGTAAAAAAGAGAAGGGAAAGAAAAAGAAAAGAGGATCAGGAGGTAAAAAAAATCGAAGAAAAAGGGGAACAAGTGATTTATAAAAGGAGTTCTCTGTAAAAAAAAGGGAGATCTCTGAGCTTGTTGTAAAAAAGAAGAAGGGAGAGGCTAAAGTAAAAAAAAAAAAAAAAAAGAATTTGTGAAGGTGCTCAATAATAATAAAAAAGAAAAGAGAAAGAAGTTATAAAAAAGGGAGAAGAAAGTCACTAATTTCCCTTTGTCTTGTTTAGGCAAAAATCAGAAAAAGCTAATGAGGATTAGTTAGATACTAAAGGGTTAGCTTAATTAGCCAAGTGACCAGAAAAACAAAGATCCTAGCCCTGCCTCGTTACAAGCCTTAAAGACCCTTTGATGGAGGTAGCATATTGGACTTCAAGTTTCTAAATGGTAGTGTAGATTGGAAGCATTCATGCATGATGATAATGAGTGAACTTCCTTATAAAAGAGAAGAGTGTGATTGATTGAATATATCTGGAAAGGAATTCAATGGAATGTCATTTGAATCAAGTTAAGTCAAGGGTTGCAACTGTTTGAATAAGCATGAATTTTTTGATTAAATGCTTATGTAATTGTTGATTGACTAGAGTTGGATGATTAATTTGATGTAGGAATTGGTTGACATTAAGCCTGGTTAATGCTTTAAGAAGTGTGATGTTTTGCATAGATGGTTGATTAATGTAACTGAGTTATTGAAATTAAATTTGTGTTGATATGTAACTATTTATTATTTTTTTAGCTAACAGGCTAAGTTATGAGTGAAGTTTGTCTGATTACTTGAGGGCGAGCAATTAACTAAGTTTGGGGTATTTTGTTAGCTATAAATTATGATTATTTTAATGGCTTTGTTTTTACAATATTTGAGTTAAAGGCTGGATATAAGTGCATGGTAATGGGCCAAATGAGTACCAATCAACCCAATAAGGTAAAAGAGAGAGAAAGAGATAATTTGATGATTTACTATTCTCTTTTACTATTTTTACTGCAGTTAGAGAGCCATATGATCAACTCTTTGAAAGTGAGATCAAATCTGAACCATTGGATGGACAAAAATATGGATGGACATCAATGCAATTTCTTGGAGCTCTTTAGTTTCTAGCTAAATAGGAGTCTGAGTCATTAGGGCCACGGGGCGAGAACTTTCGTTTTTTTTAGTTTTCAATTTTACGTCTTGAATCTTTTGTAATCTTTTTCTTTGAATCTGAGTGTTGAGAAATCCCTTGAAAGCTGAATGCTTGTTCTTCAATTCTTGCACTCGAAGTGCATTAACAACGCACCTTCAAGGAAAGGAATCACGGATTTGCATGAGAGCTATTGTTTTCATACTTCTGTAAGTTTTCTTCCTAGCTCTACTTTAGGAACTTTGATTCTTGAAGAACCGGTTTGTAAACTTTTACTTTGAGTTTTCTTTACTGAATATTTGTAATGCATGTTTCTTTACTTTTTAGATTTGCAATATTTCTGAATATAGGTTTCTAAGTCCTTTCTTTTCTGGGTTGTCCAAATGATTGGATGAATATTTTCTGATGTGCATTGTTACTGTCGTTTATCTCATTCGTTTAATTCTTTCACTTTTAAAACTCGAGTAATTCATGGGAATGAAGAACAAAAATAAATTGGAAAATGCATTTTTGTTAAGTATTAAATGAACCTCTTGATTAGGGATAATCAAGGGTGATTTCTGATAAATTTTCTATAAAGTTTCAAGAAACTTTGGGAAAAGATCTTCTTGAACCTTAATGTTGATTCTCGGAAGTTTCAACTAAACTTGCCGTAGTACTTCAAAAATTGAGATAAACTCGCTGTAGCACTGTACGAAGTTGCAGTTTGCAAATATTTTTGTCATCCATGATTTTGAGATATACCCAGAAGCCTTTTTATATTGATAAATCGATTCTCTACTTTTAGATAAGTTTTAATGCATGATAAAAATTATACAAAAAAAAAAAACTTCTTGTTCTAAAACCAATTAAGTTCCAATTTCAGAATTTTTAATTCAGAAAAATAAAAAGACAAATAATTCAACCTGTCCCTAAGAACGATACTCTTTCTTTTGAAAAATTTCTACCAACACCCAACATTAATATGTTTAAAAAAAATTGTATTAGTCTATTTTTTTTTTTATAACAATTAGTCTATTTTAATTAAAGAGTAAACACCCTTTTTGGTCCTTGGCAATATCTACGAAATCCTTTTTAGTCCCCGGCAATAAAAAAGGACTAAATTGGTCCCTAAAATTATGAAAAAAGGGCCACGTTAATCCTTATGTCAACTCCTCCGTCACTAACGTGGCCCTTTTTTCATACTTTTAGGGACCAATTTGGTCCTTTTTTATTGTCAGGAATTAAAAAAGATTTGTAGATATTGTCAGGGACCAAAAAAGGTGTTTACTACGTAATGCATAGTAATTGATAAAAAAAAAAAAATACTTATAAGCGTTTGTTGAATTTCGTACATTACCTTAACTTTTAAAACAGACAACGTCACTCACACTAAACATTCTTTGAAAAAAAAAAAAAGATTATCATACATTTCACCCAATTAATTAGAGTTTTAGTTTAAGTCTCTTTTTTTTTTTTTGAAAGATTTAGTTTAAGTCTCTTGATTCCGAAATGAATTCTCATGAGCATATCTTTGAGTCATACGGGATGGAAATGATGATGCAACGGATTCCAGATTTTTACTCAACTACGAACCATACCTCAATTATATAATAATATGTTCAAAATCAAGATGCATGCTTTTGAATATATCACCTGAGAATCAAGTTGAAGAGAACAAGGAAATTTCTTACTTAAAAAACAAGCATACATGCGTACCTTACTAACTGAATTTTTCTGAAGCTAATTCCAAATTCCACATGCTTATTTCTTGATGTTACATAACATGGGAGCAACAAGAAACCATAATAATGTTCACAAACAACCCGTAATACGAAATTTAAACAGTGCAAGAATATTTTTATTGAGTCCACACAAGACTCTAGGTATCAATTGCAAAATGAGTAAGGTTAATCACATCCTCAGGTCTAGAAGGTGGATGGGTCACATTCATTATTCTCAGTTGCTGATACTCCTTATATAGAAATCCTTTATAATTGGGTGGCTCCCCAATCTCTTTTGTGAACTGTGGCAATGGTTCAACCCACTTGTCTCCAGTTACGTTACGGAAGAACCCATAAGAGTATCGGCTTCGTCCTCCTGTTCTCACAACTCGATGAGTTGCACTCTTGAACTTTTTGTTACTTAACACCTTCAAAATAATCAACAAAACCAGTCAATTCCAAAGACGTAGATATCACGAGCTGATCAAAGATGATAGGTAATCAATAGAATCATTTTAACCCAAAAATTTAAATTGTTAGGTACGATGCATTTAATTATCATTTTATATTATATTATATTTTAATACACTTCTTGTGCCAAAAATATTATAGGATTGAAGTGTGGACAATTTATTGGTCTACCACATCAAAAACTTTTTTTTTCTATGTAAATAAATAATTTAATTCAAAAATTTAAACAGTTAAGTAAAAATACATTTATTATTTTCTATTATATATTACAACTTAATAAAACTCAGCTGCTATCGTATATCATGTTTCTAATTTCTTTGTTACTAATCAAACACACAATAACAGCTAAACCTTATGTCAATAGGTTGGCGATTATATGAATCAAACAGTCATTGTACTTTATAGTCACATTAATCCTCAATTCATTTCGTAAAGGTTTAACAAAATTTCAAATTGACAAAGACAGTACACAATCCTCTTCTTACATAGACGGACTTGGAGCGTCTACACAAATATTGGGAGCAAACCTGAGTTACTAATAAAACATGGAAAGTAAAACGATAAAATTTTGATGGATCAGTACTAGGCGTTCTAAACCAAAGGTCTTTGACACACATTATAATGCATGACACACACATACGAGTACTATGCAATATTTAAATACAATATTGTTTTTGGAAGATCGGATACGGACATGGAAAGAAAAAAGAAAAATAAATTTATCCACCCATGACGACCACCCTTATGTGGAGCATATCTTCAATGTCAAGGGAATATGTACTCAATACCTTACGGCGGACAGGCAACTCAATTGATAAGCTATTACACCAATTTTCTCTATAACATGGCATGGGCCATAGAATTGAGAACTCAATATCTCATTTTCCTTCCTAGCATGTGATCTTAGTCTGTAAGGTAAGATTTTGATGTAAACTCATTGTCTCACTTGAAAATTCACATGCCTTCTATGCTTATTTGCTCGAGTTCGCATTTTATTCAAAGCTTGCAACAAGTTAGACTATAAATTATCTAACATAGTGTCAAAATCTGCTATCATGGGGTTAACTTCTTCCAATGTTGAAGGAATTGCAAAATACTTGAACAAAAGAGATTTATAATTCAATTGGAACTAACAGCCCACGCGGCCCATATGCTTTTTATTATTTCTAATATATATTTGGGTAATTAGAGTGTTTACTTTTTTCTTTTTTTTTTGGATAAACCACATGCATCTTCAACATGAGACAATTTTGTTCGGAGCAGGTCAGGATTAAAGCTTTAAATTCCTCTCAAAGATGGTATTAGGGAGGATCAAACACATGCTCTCACCCTTATCTGTTCAGCTCACATACGTCAACTGAGTTATCATTATTTGGTAATTAAGGTGTTTACTAACACCTTACTTGAGGGCAACCAAATTCCATGCCACTCAGACCAATAAAATCTAATATTCAAGCATCATTTCAGTAAAAGCATGTGATTACCTGAATACAATCGCCAACATTGACCACAATGGTGCCCTCTACAGGAACAATAGGGATCCACTCTCCATTCTTAAGGACTTGTAGGCCTCCAACTTCATCCTGGAAAACAAAGGAAATGCAAGTGGAATCTTCATGTTCTGTGATTCCAATATTCTCATTTTTAGAAGCTGGGAAATAACGGAAGACCACCAGGACATCCCCACTCCTATCATGATTGAATTCATTGAGGAAATTGTGAGGGAGGCCCAAACACTCATTTATAATGTTCTCCACAAGCACACCTGTCTTGCTCAATTGCGCAAACATTTCTTCAAGCACTTCCCTATCACATTTGCCATATATTTAATACATTTAAATATAATCAATGACAATTCTAGAATATTTAACGAGTGACTAATGTATGCGAAAAAAATATTAATATTTAAAGATAAATTTTGTACACGACTTTAATTTTGAATTATTTAAATGTTATTTTTTGTAATTGAAGTATAATATCAACTAATACCCTTTTCAAATCAAAATTCCGATGAAGATTTGAACATGAAAACTTATGATATATTCACAAAAAAGAGTTGATATCTTGAGAATTGACTCAATTCATCAATTTCGTTATTTTTTAATGATTCCATGCACACAGCCGATACGATAATAATAATAATAATAATAATAATAATAATAATAATAATAATAATAATAATAATAATAATCAGAATAAGAATAATAATAATAATAAAATCAGTTTGACTTGTCATTATGTGTTGGTTGAGATTTAGTATAACATAGGGACAATTGATCATGAATAAAAGAGATTGAATTTACTTGAACTCGGGAGGGTTTTCAGGATAGACATTGAGGCATGATGCTGGAGGACAAACCACCAAGTACTCTTTTCTTTCTGCTAAGTGCATAGGCTCCCTATTGTAGCCAGCGGGAAGAGGTGGTGCATTAGAGGAAGGACTACTCTTACTCTTTTCTTCATGTGGGTAATCGAAAAATGTCTTGGATAGCTCTATGGATCTCTTCATCAAATCTATGGAAACCCCATGATTCACAATTTGGAAGAAACCATATTCAGAACAGGCTTGGGTGATTATGTCCATGGCTTTCTTTTTCCCATCCTCATCTTCTTTTAGGAAAGGAGTGAGGTCTATTGTGGGAATACATGGCTCAACCATCTCTTAGCTTGCTTATCCAATCTCCTCCCAAATGTAACCTCTATATATACACATTATTATTTAGTAGCCAATCCATATATATAACTTCAATTTGAAATATCATAATCGTATGCCATCCAATTAGGACAACTTATGGCTCTTTTTTCTTTTTCTTTTTTTTTTTAAATCTCTCGAGTTTGTTTTTAGCAGAAGTTACTCACCAATGCGAATATTCTTTTTTTTTATTTTTTTTGGGTATCCTTGCGAATATTCTTTTCCAGCTTGGTCATTAATGTTTTACATAATTAGTAAAATGGTTAACGATTATTAATGCATCCAAATTAAAAATCAGATGCTATGTGCAGGTTCCACTGTTGAACGTGAAAAGGTTATCAGATCAGCAATGCATATTTTAAAAAGCATATACGTACTGTCATGATTAAATTAAAATACTGATAATTGCCAGCGATCGTTCACGTTATACTGATAATTGTCGATATGTTAGTGCTGTTTGAGACCTAAATTTTGTTGTAAGATTTCATTCATGCCTTTACAGTAACCAAATCAAGTCATCTTTCCTGCGGCTATATCATCTTTTCTTCTCCAGCCGAATCTTGTTTCTTCCGACAATGTTTTCCTCTTCTTCGTTGATTTATTATTTTATATTAATTTTCTTTTATAGCTTGTATTTGGCCAATTTTATTTTATTCTCACTTATATTTGTGGTGTTATTCAAGTCCGATTTGGTTTGTATTTGATTTAATTTTTCCATTGTTTAGCTTTATTTTGGCCTCCCATTCAGGGGGAGCATTTATCTCGGTTGTTTCCTGGTCCGGGGATTGGGATTATTCCAGTTACACTAGCTCCTTCGGCTTGTATTCCAGTTGCAACATTGTCTTTTTCCCAGCCCTTCCTTGGCTGATGTCTTTTTCTTCCTCTGCTGATGTCCATTCCAAAATCGTCTCTTTACCAGTTCTTCAAACTGATGGTCATTCCAGTTGATTTGCTGTCGATTTCTCCAACTTATATTCCGTGAAGCATTGTTTTAGTTTTCTTTCTTCCTAAGATGAAGTGTCCCTCTATCTTGAGGGGGAGTATTCGAGATATAGATAATATTTTATTTTAGTTTATTATGTTTGTTATTTTTCTTTAGGATGAGTTGTAGAGTTGTTACAACCCCCGCTCGTTTATTTTGATGTTATGTTTTTTAGTTTTCTTATTCACGCTTGTTGCTTATGATCTATATACACTCTAGCTTGAGGGGGAATATTGGAAAGAATATCTTTAGGATATCTTTATTATTTGTAAAGATCTATTTCCTTATTTCATTAGGATTTAGGTTAGGTTTGGGCTAAGCTCATTAGTATTTCTTTATATATTATACTCCCCTGAATCAATTCAATATACAGATTTATTTTAATATTCCTCTCGTCTTTTGTTATTATTGCAAAATGTAAGAACCCGCACCATTAATTAAGGTATTTAATTGATTAATTATGCAAAAATAGGAAATGATTCCATAATTGACCCTAATAATTATTTATGAGGCTTAATAATCATAATAAGTGATTAAGAATGCTAAAAGTCGCTTTTCGGAAGAAAAGTGCAGATACCGGTTCTGCTAGTCGGTATAAATGCGTACCGAAAAAGTATCCCGGAAAATTAAATTAAGTGCATGATAATTACTAGAATAATATGTAGGACTTGTAAAACGAGTTTCAAGTCCAAATAATGAGAACTGGTGCTAGAAACCGGTACTGGCTTTGAAAAGCGCGTACCGGAAAGTTGCTCAGAAAAATATAAGAAAAATATGTTAATTCTTATAAAATTATGTAGTTTGATAATCCAAAGTTTGGGATTAAAATTCTAAGCGTAGCAATTAAAGTTAATACTGTGTGTTTAAGTGTGTTTGGGCTTTAAATACTCCCATTATGGGCACAAAACCCTAGGACCAGAATTCCCTACGTTACTCACTTGGTGGCTGAGTGTTGGCTATTGTTCCATTGTCTTCCCTTCATCATTTCTTGAGCTTGTGGCCATTTCCTTCACAAACTCTTCTCCTAAACACTTTGTGTGAGTGAGGATCATCATTGGGAGTGTGTTGGTGGTCTTGTTTCTGTGTTGTGAAGTCAGTGTGAGGGAGGTTTGGTTGCTGGCTTGTTGGTTTCGGGTTGAGAGAAGCCTTGTCTTGGTTTTGGTGGTCCAAGTGTTGATCTTTTGTGCTAAAGGGTCAACCTTTCTTACCATTTTCGTGCATCCTCTTGTGACAGTAGCTTGAGACTGATTGTGAGCTCCAAAGGGCAACCTTTCCTTCTATTTTGAGCTGGGGTATGTGTACCAACCTTTAACTTGAGTTTTAAGGCTTAAAAATGGAAGCTTGATGCATGTTAAGGTTAAAAGATGATAACTTGTTGTTGGGTAGTGTTGAACACGCCTAGAAATGCATGAGTAGGTGTTTAAAATCGGTAAAAAGGGAACCTTTAAGGAATATCTTCACGAAAATGCAGAAACTGCTTTCTGTCGTTAAATATCCGGATATTTGTCGAACAGATATCCGGATATTGGATATCCGGATATGTGATTTTGGGATATTCGGATACTGGATATCTGGATATGAGAATTTGTATATCCGGATATTGCATATGCGGATATGGACAGTGAGATATCCGGATATTGCATATCCGGATATGGTCCAGAGGAATATCCGGGTATTCTGGGTTTTCGCAGAACAGTAGCTGTGCTGTGTGTACAGTAGGCTATTGGGGGTTTGTGGACCCTAGTTTGATGAAGTTGAACTTCTGTATGTATTGGTCTAAGCCAGAATCATGGGATTAAGGGCTTGTGGCTTTGTTAGAAGCTTTAAGACTTGAAAACATAATGAAAAGGTGTTGCCTTTAATTTGTATGCATGTGGTACATGTTATTGATTTATATTTGGTCCATATCAGATTGTGATCTGCTGTTATTGGACTTTGAGCATGTGGCATTGGATAGCTAGCTTAGAGGTAAGCTTTCGTGTCCTCGGTTTAGCCATGTTGTGGTTCCACCATGTCACATGGGGGTATGGTATATGCATGCTGTGTTACATGTTTTTGATGATTTGGAAATGTTGTTGAGCTATTGTATGTTAGTGCCTTGTTGATATGCATGGAGGTGTTCCACCTATACGGTAAGCCTGAGTATGTAGAACATACAAGAGGGTGAGGCTGTGGGTGAGGTGCAAGCGGTGTTCCTTGTACTACATGTAGGGAATAGACGTATTCCTACATTTCTCTGGCCAGTAGATAGTGATTACACACATGCCATAGATATCTGTTGCACTACATAGTTTTGGAACTGATAATGATATAAATGATTTTTGAACTTATATTGCACATGTAAGTGAGCTTGGGGTGGAAGATCCTTGAGGACCCCTTGTCTTACTGAGATTTCTAGTTTAGAGATCTCACCCCACGTTTGGGGAATGCTTATTTCCGGGTCAGGTAATGTTGAGACCTCAGGCGGCAGGAGGCCGGAGCTGAGTTAGATTGCTGTTATATTATGATGCCTTGATTGGATGCTGGATTTGCATGCTGCTTTTATGCTTATAGCTTCAGTTTATGTTTTGGAGTTTTATGTTGAGACTTGTTGTTTACTATGTTTATTTGGTGAGCATGGGGATTGTCCATGACACATAGTATTATTATGTCTTGATTATGTCTTGAGTCTTTTGGAGTTGTAATAATGTATCAGGATATTGTCCGGATTACTTGATGTAATGCCGTGATTTAGATACACACTTTATCTATATATTGAGGTATTTCAGTAGATGTCTTATTGCAATTTACATACAGGCGATATTTTATGAAATTGATTAAGTAATCAAGTTGGTAATTGATAATGACGTCATAATTGAAAAGAAAAAGAATATTCCGCATTTTTAATTAAGCACAGCTTAATACGATGTAATGTTAATATTCCGAGTATACACGGGGTGTTACATTTTATGGTATCAGAGCAACGGTTCTAGGGAAAAGCCTGTATGTATTGCAATGATTAGGATGTTTGGTTGTGTCTGTTTTGTGTGTTTGCTCCGTCGAGTATTATTATGATAATGCATATGTGACCATATTGCGTGGGCCCGATCAACTCATAATTTGTGTAACTTGTGCAGAATCATGGTAAGACCCGGGAGAAACCGCGAGACTTCGGAGGATCGGCCCGATCCTGTCCTGGCTGCATTAGCTGAGATGCAGGCGGCCCGACTAGCCGACCAGGAGGCCAAGAGAAAGGCAAACCAGGCCATGCTGGACGCCGTCAGAGAGGCGAACAGGAAGGCCACTGAGGACGTGTTGGAGGCCAACCGTCTGGCAAACATGACGATGTTTAGAGTCATGTTGGAGGAGATGAGGAATGGCCCTGATGTTGGTCATGCTCCACTGCCACCCCCTCCACCGCCACCACCACCACCACCTCCACCCAGTCTGCAGGATGACTCTCAGAGTCAGATGGGAGATGGCAGTCATCTTACGAGGGCCATGCAGACCGTCCCTGTTTTTATTGAGGATCGTGATGAGATCGATCGCCGGCTGAATGCTTTCCGTAAGCATAAGCCACCTGCCTTTGATGGATCCTTTGATCCTGTTGCTGCGGCACGTTGGCTTCAGGCGTTAGACAAGATTTTTCGGGTCATGCAGTGCACAGATCCGCAGAAGTTGATGTTCGCTACTTATATGCTGGAGGGCGATGCCCATGAGTGGTGGACAAACCACATGTCTACGAGATGCAGGGTCATGTGATGACTTGGCCTATGTTTGAGCACTTCTTCTTGGGTCAGTACTTTCCATATGACGCTCAGGAGAGGCAGCAGGGAGAGTTTGACAGATTGGTTCAGGGCTCGTTGTCTGTGGACGAGTACCTGGCCAAGTTCAACCAGTTGGTGAAGTTTGCACACTTCAGGATGGTGAGGCCTACTCCTACATTTCTGGCAGCTAAGTTCCGCAAGGGACTTAGTGAGGATATTGCTGGTTACCTTGCTGGTTCTGCTTCTAGAGATTTTGGGACACTGGTTCAGCAGTGTCGTGATATTGAAGATTACTACAGCTCGAGTAAGGCCAAGAAGACCAAGGTTGTTGAGGCGACGAAGGTTGCAGCTGGTAGTTCCACTTCTTGGCGAGACAGGAAGTTTGGGAACAAGGGCAAGAGTAAACAGTTGGCAGCTCGGCAGGTGCCGAGTCAGTTCAAGAGGACTTCTGCTCAGAGAAGTGCAGTGAGACCTCCTGCTCCCAGGTGTTCGGGATGCGGGAAAACTCATTTTGGGCCGTGCTCTACCGGCGATTTGATTTTCTTTCAGTGTGGCAAGGAGGGCCACTTCTCCAGAGACTGTCCGTCGGTGACGGCGAGGGCTACTGCAGTGCAGGCAGTGCCACTTCAGATGGTTCCCCTGCCACCTACTTCGGCACCGGTAGTGCCACCATCTTCTGGGAGAGTTTATACTCTGGATCGTCAGCAGTCGGATCGAGCTCCGAACCTTGTCAGAGGTATTGTTACGATTGGTTCATCAGCTGTTGGTGTGTTGTTTGACTCTAGGGCTACGCATTCTTTTGTTGCTACCCCGATTTCTGTGGGGCTTGAGTTGCCCAATGATGTGTTTTCTCCACCGATGCGGGTGACTACCGCCACCGGAGAAAGATGTGATGCTACCACTGTTCATCGCGATGTGGCGTTTCAGTGGGATGGCCGTGAGTTCTCGGTGGATCTGATAGGATTGCCGATGGCCAACTTGGAGGTTATTCTGGGCATGGATTGGTTGTCCAGAAATTGTGTGATGATTGACTGTTGTGCCAAGCGTGTAGTGTAACACCCCGTATATATCCGGTAATGTTATCATAATATCGTATTAATTAAAATGCGGAATTATTTTTTCTTTTCAATTATGATGCCATTAACATTACCAACTTGCTTAATAATCAATTAATAAAACATTGCCTGTATGTAATTGCAATAAAACAGCTAACTGAAATACCTCAGTACATAGATAATATAAGTGTGGCTCTAGTCACGGAACTACAACAACGTAGATCGGACTATCTAACAGTTTATACAACTTCAAACTACAAGTACTAACAGAAAGTGTCATGGACAATCCCCATGCTCACTCAAATAAGGCAACATGCCCAACATCAGTCTCAACAACAACATATCATAAATAGCGGAAAACATAAACAACATCCAAATCCAGTCATGCTAACATTAGCAGTAAAACATAATCAGCTAAGCTCCGGCCTCCTGCCGCTTGAGGCATCAGTACTCATACTACCTGATCCTGAAATAAGCATTCCCCAAACGTGGGGTAAGCTCTCTAATCTAGAAATCTCAGTAAGTCAGTGAGTCCTCAAGGATCTTCCACCCCAAGCTCACTTACATGTGCAATATAAGTTCAAAAACAGTTTATCATTTATCATTTCTAAAACAATGCAATGCAGCAGATAATCATGTCATGTGTGTCAATACTAATCTACTGGCCAAAGACAGTGCAGGTATACGTCTATCACCTACACACCGTGCAAGTACCACTTGCACTCACCCCGGTACACCGTCTTGTATGGCGCTACATACTCAGGCTTCCCGTCAAGATGAAACAACACATGCATATTAAAAGCCATTACATGTAAAGTTCAATCAGCATATCAAATATCCAAAAGCATGTACGCAGCATGCATAAACCATACCCCCATGGGACATGGTGGAACCACAACATGGCTAAATCGAGGACACGAAAGCTTACCTTGCAAGCTAACCCCAAAAGCCAAGAGTCCACAGCTCAAAGTCCAAACACAGCAGATTCACAATCTGTTATGGACCAATACTATATCAATAATAATGCAACACAAGCATATAACTTAAAGACAACGCCTCTCCTTACGTTTTACGTCTTAAGGCTCCATACCAAGCCATAAGTCCTTAATCACAACGATTCTGACTTAGTTCATAAATTACAGAAGTTCAACTTCATCAATCTAGGGTCCACAAACCCCCAATAGCCTACTGTACACACAGCACAACTACTGTTCTACGAAATCCCAGAATATCCGGATATTCCTCGGGACCATATCCGGATATGCAATATCCGGATATCCCACTGGACATATCCGGATATGCAATATCCGGATATCCAGAATCCCATATCCGGATATCTATTATCCGGATACTCAAAACCAATATCCGGATATCACATATTTGGATATTCATCGGGCACATATCCGGATATTTCACGACAGAATGCAGAAAATGCATTTCGTGAAGATATCCTTCCAAGGTTGGGTTTTTACCGATTTAAAGCACCTAAACATGCATTTCTAGGTGTGTTCAACATTTCCCAACAACAAGTTATCATCTTTAAGCCTTAACATGCATCAAGCTTTCATTTTTAAGCATTAAACTCATGTTCAAAGGTGACAAGGCTTACCAAAGCTCAAACTCAGAAAAAGGGTGCTCTTGGAGCTCACACAACAGCTCCAAGGTTCTGTCTCTCACAGAACACGAAAATACACACCAAGGAGGGTCCTTTCTTCACAAAGGTTGCTCCTTGGAGCTCCAAAAACTCAAGGAAGAAGCTCACACACTCCCACAAGGCAGTCCAGACTCCAAACAGCCTCCACACAGCCACCACACTCAGGAAAAGAGCTCCTTTCACACTCACAATGATCTCTCCCACTCACCCAAGGTACAAAGTGAAGAGAAAAGGAGGGAGAGGTCACAAAGCTCACAAAATGGTGATAAAGCAATGTAACAGTGGAACCAGCAGCTGACCAGCCCCTCACCCACGTAGAGAAACTGTTTTCTAGGGTTTTGTGCCCTTAATAAAGGTATATATAGCCCAAGCCACTTAAACACACAGTATTATCTTTAATTGCTACGCTTAGCATTTTAATCCCAAATTTTGGATTATGAAACTACATAATTTTCTAAGATTTATCATATTTTTCTTATAATTTTCTAAGCACTTTTCCGGTACGCGCTTTTCCAAGCCAGTACCGATTTCTAGTACCAGTTCTCATTATCTGGACTTGAAACTCGCTTTACAAGTCCTACATATTATTCTAGTAATTGTCATGCACTTATTATAATTTTTCGGGATACTTTTTCGGCACGCATTTATACCGACTAGCAGAACCGGTATCTGCACTTTTCTTCCGAAAAGCGACTTTCAGCATTATTACTCACTTACTATAATTATTAAAGCCTCATAATAACTATTAGGGTCAATTGTGGAATCATTTCCTAATTTTGCATAATTAATTAATTAAATACCTTAATTAACGGTGCGGGTTCTTACATGTAGTGTTGTCTCCGTGTGATTCCACAGCCAGTTCCTCGCCGTACATTTCGTTGCTGCAGGCTAGGAGAGCCTTGAGAGCAGGGGCATTTGGTTATGTCATGTTGGGAGATTTGGTGAGTGGTACACAGGAGGATATCACCGGCATTCCTGTGGTGAGGGAGTTCCTCGAGGTGTTTCCTGAGGAGATTCCTGAGTTTCCGCCACAAAGGGAGATAGAGTTCTCCATAGATTTGTTTTCTGGTGTGGGGCCGATTTCTTTAGGTCCATACCGGATGTCGCCACCGGAGTTGGCAGAGCTGAAGAAGCATATTGAGGATCTTTCACCGAAAGATTTTATTAGACCGAGTGTGTCTCCTTGGGGAGCACCGGTTATCTTTGTGAAGAAGAAGGACGGGACAATGAGATTGTGCACCGACTACAGGCAGCTGAACAAGGTGACAATCAAGAACAAGTATCCCCTTCCTCGGATTGATGATCTGTTGGATCAGCTCAGGGGTGCTTGTGTGTATTCCAAGATTGATCTCCGGTCCGGATACCATCAGATTCGGGTGAAGCTGGAGGATGTCCCGAAGACCGCATTTCGCTCGAGATATGGTCATTTTGAGTACTTGGTGATTCCGTTCGGTCTCACCAATGCACCCGCTGTGTTCATGGATTACATGAACTGGATTTTCCAGCCGTACCTGGATCAGTTTGTGATCGTCTTCATTGACGATATTTTGATTTACTTCAAGACGGAGGAGGAGCATGTGGGGCATTTGAGAACTGTTCTGCAAGTGCTGAAGGAGAAAAAGCTATATGTGAAGCCTTCCAAATGTGAATTCTGGCTCAAGTCTGTGAAGTTCCTTGGGCATGTTATTTCTGATGAGGGAGTTGCATTGGATCCGAACAAGATTGAGGCTGTACTGGATTGGGAGAGACCCAAGACAGTTACGGAAGTGAGGAGCTTTCTGGGTTTGGAAGGTTACTATCAGAGGTTCATCAAGGGATTCTCCACCATGGTTTTGCCATTGACTCGCCTTACTCGGAAGAAGACTCCATTTGTGTGGACTCACGAGTGTGAGGTCTGTTTTCAGGAGTTGAAGGAGAGACAGACTACTGCTCCTGTTTTGGTCCTTCCTGATCCTGTGCTTGAGATTGAGCTTTACACCGACACCTCCGGGAAGGGGCTAGGTCGTGTGTTGATGCAGTTGGGCAAAGTGATTGCCTATGCTTCGAGGCAATTGAAACCTCATGAGGAGAACTACCCTACTCATGACTTGGAGTTGGCTGGTATTGTGTTTGCTTTCAAGATTTGGAGGCATTATCTTTTTGGTTTGAGGTTTGTGGTGTTTAGTGACCACAAGAGTTTGAAGTACCTGTTCGACCAGAAGGAGTTGAACATGAGGCAGAGGAGATGGATGGAGTTCATAAAGGACTACGACTTCGAGCTAAGGTATCATCCTGGCAAGGCCAATGTGATAGCTGATGCTTTGAGTCGGAAATCCAGTAGCTCATCCAGTTTGTTACTTGGTAACTTTGATGTGGTTGAGAAGTTCCGAAACTTGGCAGTGACCGCTCCGTGTGAGAGTGTACTTCTTGGATTGGAAGCATCTGATGTTGTGAACGAGCTGCTTGAAAAGATTAAAGAGGCACAAGTTCAGAGAGAGTGTCTGGATTATGTGAAGAACCAAGACGGTGTGTCTTGGAATGATGATGGATTGCTTTTGTTTCAGCAGAGGATTGTAGTTCCTCGAGGCCCGTCGACAGAGGAGGTTATGGCAGAAGGCCATAAGGGTCAGTTTTCTATCCACCCTGGTGCTACTAAGATGTATCAAGACTTGAAGAAGAACTTCTGGTGGCCGGGCATGAAGAAAGATGTTGCTATCCTTGTGTCCAAGTGTTTGGTTTTCCAGAAGGTGAAGATTGAGCATCAGAGACCGTCTAGTGAACTTCAACCTCTTGAAGTACCACAGTGGAAGTGGGAAGGTATTTCCATGGACTTCATGGTGGGATTGCCGAAGACTCAGGCAGGTTGTGACTCTATTTGGGTCGTTGTGGACAGACTGGCGAAGTCTTCCTATTTTCTTCCAGTGAAGGTGAGCTTCACTATAGAGCAGTTGGCCAAGCATTATGTCCGCGAGATTGTGAGGACATGTTGCGAGCTTGCACGATGGAGCAGGGCTCGGCATGGGATAGGTACCTTCCGTTGGTTGAGTTTTCGTACAACAACAGCTTTCATGCTAGCCTGGGCATGGCGCCTTACGAAGCACTGTATGGTAGGAGGTGTCGGACTCCTACTTGTTGGTTTGAGGTTGGGGACAAGGAGATTTTTGGCTTGGATTTTGTCCAAGTTACCACCTTGCAGATCCAGATAATCCGTGAAAAGTTGAAGAAGGCGCAGAATCGCCAGAAGAGCTATTATGATATCAAGCATCGTCCGCTGGAGTTCAGTGAGGGTGAGCATGTGTTTGTGAGACTTTCACCTGTCACCGGTGTAGGTCGGGTACTCGGAGTGAGGAAGCTGAGCCCGCGATAAATTGGGTCATACCAGATACTTGGTAGAGTAGGACCTGTTGCCTACCGGCTTGCCTTGCCTCCAAACCTGGCTAAGATCCACGACGTGTTTCACGTGTCTCAGCTTCGGAAGTACATAGCAGATTCGTCGCACGTGGTGCAACCGAATGATGTGGAGGTTCGGGAGAACCTAAAGACTCCCGTCGGACCATGCAGAATTCTCGATCGTGGCGAGAAACAGCTGAGGAGCAAGATCATTCCGATGGTCAAGGTGCAGTGGACCGGAAGAATCTCCTGAGGAGTGTACTTGGGAGCGTGAGAACGAGCTTCTCCGGCAGTACCCCGAGTTTCGACCAGGTATATTTCTGATTTTGAGGTCAAAATCCTAAAAAGGTGGGGAGAATGTAAGAACCCGCACCATTAATGAAGGTATTTAATTGATTAATTATGCAAAAATAGGAAATGATTCCATAATTGACCCTAATAATTATTTATGAGGCTTAATAATCATAATAAGTGATTAAGAATGCTGAAAGTCGCTTTTCGGAAGAAAAGTGCAGATACCGGTTCTGCTAGTCGGTATAAATGCGTACTAAAAAAGTATCCCGAAAAATTAAATTAAGTGCATGATAATTACTAGAATAATATGTAGGACTTGTAAAACGAGTTTCAAGTCCAAATAATGAGAACTGGTGCTAGAAACCGGTACTGGCTTTCAAAAGCGCGTACCAGAAAGTTGCTCAGAAAAATATGTTAATTCTTAGAAAATTATGTAGTTTCATAATTCAAAGTTTGGGATTAAAATGCTAAGCGTAGCAATTAAAGTTAATATTATGTGTTTAAGTGTGTTTGGGCTTTAAATACTCCCATTATGGGCACAAAACCCTTGGACCAGAATTCCCTACGTGACTCACTTGGTGGCTGAGTGTTGGCTATTGTTCCATTGCCTTCCCTTCATAATTTCTTGAGCTTGTGGCCATTTCCTTCACAAACTCTTCTCCTAAACACTTTGTGTGAGTGAGGATCATCATTGGGAGTGTGTTGGTGGTCTTGTTTCTGTGTTGTGAAGTCAGTGTGAGGGAGGTTTGGTTGCTAACTTGTTGGTTTTGGGTTGAGAGAAGCCTTGTCTTGGTTTTGGTGGTCCAAGTGTTGATCTTTTGTGCTAAAGGGTCAACCTTTCTTACCATTTTCGTGCATCCTCTTGTGACAGTAGCTTGAGACTGATTGTGAGCTCCAAAGGGCAACCTTTCCTTCTGTTTTGAGCTGGGGTATGTGTACCATCCTTTAACTTGAGTTTAAAGGCTTAAAAATGGAAGCTTGATGTATGTTAAGGTTAAAAGATGATAACTTGTTGTTGGGTAATGTTGAACACGCCTAGAAATGCATGAGTAGGTGTTTAAAATCGGTAAAAAGGGAACCTTTAAGGGATATCTTCACGAAAATGCAGAAACTGCATTCTGTCGTGAAATATCCGGATATTTGTCGAACAGATATCCGGATATGTGATTTTGGGATATTCGGATACTGGATATCCGGATATGAGAATCGGTATATCCGGATATTGCATATCCGGATATGGTCCCGAGGAATATCCGGATATTTTGGGTTTTCGCAGAACAGTAGCTGTGCTGTGTGTACAGTAGGCTATTGGGGGTTTGTGGACCCTAGTTTGATGAAGTTGAACTTCTGTATGTATTGGTCTAAGCCAGAATCATGGGATTAAGGGCTTGTGGCTTTGTTAGAAGCTTTAAGACTTGAAAACATAATGAAAAGGCGTTGCCTTTAATTTGTATGCATGTGGTACATGTTATTGATTTATATTTGTTCATATCAGATTGTGATCTGCTGTGATTGGACTTTGAGCTTGTGGCATTGGATAACTAGCTTAGAGGTAAGCTTTCGTGTCCTCGGTTTAGCCATGTTGTGGTTCCACCATGTCCCATGGGGGTATGGTATATGCATGTTGTGTTACATGCTTTTCATGTTTTGGAAATGCTGTTGAGCTATTGTATGTTAGTGCCTTGTTGATATGCATGGAGGTGTTCCACCTATACAGTAAGCCTGAGTATGTAGAACATACAAGAGGGTGAGGCTGTGGGTGAGGTGCAAGCGGTGTTCCTTGTACTACATGTAGGGAATAGACGTATTCCTATTTTTCTCTGGCCAGTAGATAGTGATTATACACATGCCATAGATATCTGTTGCACTACATAGTTTTGGAACTGACAATGATATAAATGCTTTTTGAACTTATATTGCACATGTAAGTGAGCTTGGGGTGGAAGATCCTTGAGGACCCCTTGTCTTACTAAGATTTCTAGTTTAGAGATCTCACCCCACGTTTGGGCAATGCTTATTCCAGGGTCAGGTAATGTTGAGACCTCAGGCGGCAGGAGGCCGGAGCTGATTTAGATTGCTGTTATATTATGTTGCCTTGATTGGATGCTGGATTTGCATGCTGCTTTTATGCTTATAGCTTCAGTTTATGTTTTGGAGTTTTATGTTGAGACTTGTTGTTTACTATGTTTATTTGGTGAGCATGGGGATTGTCCATGACACATAGTATTATTATGTCTTGATTATATCTTGAGTCTTTTGGAGTTGTAATAATGTATCAGGATATTGTCCGGATTACTTGATGTAATGCCGTGATTTAGATACACACTTTATCTATATATTGAAGTATTTCAGTAGATGTCTTATTGCAATTTACATACAGGCGATATTTTATGAAATTGATTAAGTAATCAAGTTGGTAATTGATAATGACGTCATAATTGAAAAGAAAAAGAATATTCCACATTTTTAATTAAGCACAGCTTAATACGATGTAATGTTAATATTTCGAGTATACACGGGGTGTTACACAGAACAATTGCAAGCTCGGTTGCTTCTGAGGTGTGAAATCTGAATTGAAACCAAATCAAAATTCTCATTCTTCTCTCCGACCAAAAGTAGTGTTGTATAAAAGGAGTGCTTTTTAAAGTAATATGGTCGGGGAAGGTCAGATTCATCCATCGGGTTTAAAAACATGAAACCCGAGACTGACCCACTTTCATCGGGTGTGACATATATTCATTTGAACGAAACTGATTATTTGAATCAATCCAAATTTTGTTATTGGGCTGATTCAAGATTTGTTTGAGTTTTATGGGTTGATCCAAACCCATAATGACCCTAACGTAAAATACAAAATGATACCTCTCAAAAGTGGAGATCTATCATTTACGTTTTAATGTTAAATTCCCTATATTTGATGATATTTTTTGTTGTTTTAAGCCAAATTTGCCTCCAAAAGCACTTTAATAGAAAATTGGGCTGGAACAACTAATGTTTCTACAAATTAGGGAGTACTGGGTGTAATTTGGCTTATTTTTAATATTCTCGGGCTTAATGGGCTGATTTGCATTATTAGGAATCCTAACAACCAGCCAATTGAAAATCCAATTAAAAAAGAAGGCAAAACTTAGGAAGGAAGGAAGCAAAATGACAAAGGAGACAATAAAGAAAAAAGCAACAGAAAAGCACCCTTTGCAACATCCTTGGAGTGGAAAGCAACTAATCAGGTGTGGACATGTCAGCATCGACAGGGGGGAATTGTGCAGCATTTTGCAAATGTCTCAGCGTCAGGAATTAAGCAAAAGTAGAAGAAAAAGAAGATCAGATGAAGGTTTTAGGGTTGACTTGGACAAGAGCATATACCTGATTAGAGAGTAGCTAAGAAAATCTTAGCCTTTGATAAATCAAGGGACAAGATTAATCCAAGAAGGTCCAAAGACCTATAAATACAGAAGGAAAAACTACCTTCAGAAGCTTTTGGCACAATTTAGAAAGGACTTATCGTCTTCTTAGCTTCTTTCAGTTTTCTGGTTTTCTTTTGCAATTTTTCTGTAATTAGATTTCATCATGCTCCATAGCATGAGCTAAGTTTCCTTTAGTAGGCTGGGGTGAAGTAGAAGTAGCCCTCTTTGTCATAGGTTGGACTTATAAAGTCATCTGTTTTTATTTAATGAAATGTGTGTTGTTTCATGGTTTAATTATTTTGTTGGTGCGAATCCTTTTGATTACTAATGTCATTACAGGCCAAACCTGTAAGAATCCGCACCGTTAAATTAGGAATTTTAAATAAATTAAATGTGAGTTTGAGAAGTAATTCCATAATTGACCTTGAATAATTATGAGAGGGTTTAAATAAATAATATAAGGGTTTAATAACGTTGAAAGTCATTTTTCTGACGAAAAATGCAGATGAAGTATAATATTTAGGACTGGAATATCAAGTTTGAAGTATCAAGTTCCCAAGGTCAATTATAATAATATAAGGGTTTAACCTTGAATATCAAGTTCTGCTTCACGGTATAAGTGCGTACCGGTGAAGTATCCCAAAAAATTATAATAAGTGTTTGAATATTCCTAGGATAATATTTAGGACTGGAATATCAAGTTTGAAGTCATAATAATGAGTTTTGATGTCAGAACTAATATTGTCTGCGTGTAAAACGCGTACCGGCAAAGTGCTGCGAAAATAATAATAAAAATATGATAAATCCTAGAAAAATGGTTAGGTTCTGAATATGAAGTTTGGATTAAAATGATTAGCGGAGCTATTAGTTCTAATACCCACGGATTAACTTAATGCGCATATAAATAGCGATTGGCACAAATGAAGGTTCGAAAGACTGCACCATAGTCATACTATGGTGCGCATACATGGGTGGAAAACAAAAGTTTTTCGCAGCGGAAGCATAGACCATGTATACACCCCATGTATTAATGCTTTACGTTGAAACGAAATAAGGTTTCAGAATTACCTTTTCACTTGTAGGCGCAAAAAGATGACGCCCTCCAATGGTGATCCACGAGGTTATCTCCTTCTTGCAAGCGAGAACTCTTTCTCCTTGATCCCTCCTTATCCTCGGTGGCTGGCTAGGCGCATGCAAGGAAGAGGCTACCAAGTGTTTGGATTATTTTTCTCAAGACTGTAACGGTGTCTTGAGGTTAGGTGATGGTGCAACAAGAAAGAGAGGAGGAAAGGTTGGAGCTTTTTCTTTTAGAATAATACGCACACTCAGGAGAGATGATGCATCAGGTTTTTATAAAATCTAATCAACCACATGAGCCCCTCCTTTGATTAGGCGCACAAATTAAAGTGATGAGAGACTTTCCTTGATTCTCTCCTTCTCATTATGCGCCCCATATCAGCTCCCTTTAATTAGGCGCACACATTAAAAGGATAAGAGAGACTTTCCTTGATTCTCTCTCTTTAATTAGGCGCCCCTCATCAGCCTCCTTTAATTAGGCGCTCATGTTGAATGACGAGAGGGGCATTCCTTGATTCACTCCCTTTAATTATGCGCCCCTTTAATACCTTTCCTTTCCTCAGAAATTTTGTTGCATCGGTATTCATTTAAATTTCAAATTCAAATGAAAGAGTAGTTGAGAGAATCTCCATCCAATCTCTATTGGATTATGCCTTTAAATAATTTTAAATTATTTTCAACAACCTAACCTCATAGGATTTAAAATTCCAATTCAAATTTCAAATTCCAATTCAAATTTCAAATTCCAATTTGAAATTTAAACTCAAATATAAATTCTTTTTTATCCCAGTTCGTAATTCAAATTCAAAATTCAAAATTAAATTTGCCCAAACCTTATTTTGGTCAAGTCAACTCTTTGACTTACTAGGATTCATGCCCCGAGGCCACTTTGGCCTACCATCATATTTGGGCCCATTAGTGGATAAAACTCTTTCACCACTAATGCCCAAAAAGGGCGCATGGTTCAAGTGGGCTTAGAGTCCCTACTCCAACCCAACTTAACTTATAGTCTTGACAAAGCCCAATAACTCACTATTGGTCCAAACTTGCTATAACTTGCAATAAAGAATAACCTTTGTGTGTGACCCATTAGGCCCAATTAGTTACTGACATAAATAAACTTGAACCATTTCAACTCCTTTAAAAAGGCCCAATCCATTTAATGACTATATGATACACTAGCAATGCTCTAAGCGGGTCAGTTCAATGCTATCTGTTCTCCAACAGATCCACCCACGACATCAGCTAAGGCATCACCATGCCTGCATTCCATGAGGTCCCTACCTTGTATCTCTATACAAGTAGATGATGTCATACTAGTCTTATTGAGATCACCAATACCCTTTCTTGGTGATTCAAAACCAGGAACAAATTTTAGGTAATAGACATTCAGTGTCCACGAGTCCTCATGATCATGATCCCTATCATAGATCCCCGAGTGAACACCTGCTCTATTCCTAGGGTCTTTATCTTTAAACGCATATTAACAATAAAATATTGGCGAGACATAAATATGATAAAGATAAAGTATGCTCAAATTTATTAATCATGATATACCAAATAGAAAAAAAGGTGTTCATCTAATAAAACAGATTGTCTCTAGGACACCTGTATACTAACAATCTCTCACTTGGCCTAGAGCCAATCAAGTCGACGTGTCAAACCTAAAGACTCATAATGACTATCATGTTTTCTCTGGGAGAGACTCTTCGTCAGAGAATCGGCCAAATTATCATCAGTGGGGACATAATCCATCTTTATTTCCATTTTTCAATAATCTCTCGGATGAGGTGATACTAACGGAGCACATGTTTGGATCTTTGATGAGACCGGGGTTCCTTGCCCTAGGCTATAGCACCAGTGTTGTCACAATACAAAGGTATTGGATCAACAATGCTCGGAACCACTTCAAGTTCTGCAACGAACTTCTTGATCCAGACTGCCTCTTTAGCCGCTTCTGAAGCCGCTATGTATTCTGCCTCAGTAGTAGCGTCTGTCGTGGTCTCTTGCTTGGAACTCTTCCAAGAAACTGCTCCACCATTTAAGGTGTATATAAAGCCCGACTGAGAGGAGGAAAGGTCTTTATCACTCTGGAAGCTTGCATCAGTGAACCCCTTCACTATCAGCTCATTACTGCCACCATAAACCAGAAACAAATCCTTAGTTCTTCTCAAGTACTTAAGGATTATCTTCACGGCCGTCCAGTGACTCTCTCCAGGGTTAGACTGGTATCGGCTCGTAATGCTTAAATCATAAGAGACGTCTGGTCTAGTACATAGCATGGCATACATGATGGATCCAATTGCTGATGCATATGGAATCCTCTCCATGCGTTCCCTTTCGACAAGTGTCTTAGGACACAAAGCCTTAGAGAGATGAATGCCACAACCGACAAGAAGAAAACCCTTTTTCGACCCATCCATGCTAAACCTCTTTAGCATCTTGTCTATGTACGTGGATTGGGACAATCCCAGTAACCTCTTGGATCTATCTCTATAGATCTTAATACCTAGTATATAGGCTGCCTCTCCCATATCCTTCATGGTGAAGTTCTCAGACAACCAAACCTTCGTGGATTGTAACATGGGAATGTTATCTCCAATGAGCAATATGTCATCTATATATAGCACAAGAAAAAACAACAACATTCCCACTAACCTTCTTGTAGACACATGGTTCATCCTCATTCTTGATAAAACCGTTATCCTTTACGACTTCATCAAAATGAAGATTCCAGCTCCTGGAAGCTTGCTTAAGCCCATATATATTGACCTTTGAAGTTTGCATACGATATGCTCTTGACTCTTGGATTCAAAACCTTCAGGTTGTGTCATATACTCTTCCTCCTTCAAGAACCCATTCAAGAAGGCGATTTTGACATCCATTTGCCAAATTTCATAATCATAATATGTGGCTATCACTAGCATGATCCTAATAGATTTGATCATGGCAATAGGTGAGAAGGTTTCCTCAAAGTCAATTCCTTGTCTTTGACGGTAACCCTTCGCTACCAACCTAGCTTTATAGGTTTGGATGTTGCCATCAGCATCAGTCTTCTTCTTGAAAACCCATTTACACTCAATAGGAACTATGCCCTCAGGTGGTGGAACCAAGGTCCATACCTTGTTCTGATGCATCGAATCTATTTCAGATTCCATGGCTTCTTTCCATTTTGAGGAGTCAACATCCTTAACTGCCTCATTGTAGGAAGCAGGCTCGTCATCCTCAATGGTTTGCTGATTCTCGATCACAAAACCGTACCTCTCAGGTGGATGACTACGCCTAGTGCTCCTACGGGGCTGGGTGTCTACTGCCTCCGGTTGAGGCATCGCCTGATCAACAGACTCGGGTTCCCTTATCTGTTATTGTAGGTCTTGAATTTCTTCAAGTTCTACCTTACTCCCACTATCTTCTTGAGAAAGAAGGTCTTCCTCAAGAAAAGTAGCATTCTTGGACACAATAACTCTTTGGTCCTCAGGGTAGTAAAAGTAGTATCCCTTAGTTTCTTTGGGATATCCTACAAAGTAGCACAAGGTGCTTCTAGCTCCTAACTTTTCAGGTGCTAGAGTCTTGACATAAGCTAGACAACCCCATACCTTGAGATAACTCAAGTTGGGTTTCCAGCCCCTCCATAACTGATATGGAGTAGTCAGAACAGATTTCGACGGTACCCTATTAAGAAGATGTAACGCCGTATGCAGAGCGAATCCCCAAAATTATTTTGAGAGCTTCGTACCACTCATCATAGACTGTACCATGTCTAACAAGGTTCGGTTCCTTCTCTCTGACACACCATTCTGATGTGGTGTGTAAGGAGCCTTCAACTGTGAGAGAATCCCATTAGATAATCCTGAAACTCTTGACTCAGATATTCGCCACCCCGATCAGATCGAAGTGTCTTAATCATCTTGCCAAGTTGTTTCTCCACTTCATTCCTAAACTCTTTGAACTTTTCAAAGGCCTCGGATTTGTGTCTCATAAGATACACATATTTGTATCTGGACTTATCATCAGTAAAGGTAATGAAATAGGAGTATCCTCCTCTAGCTTGAGTAGATAAGGGCCCACAAACATCAGAATGAATGAGTTCTAGTAACTCATTGGCTTTATGACTCGCAAGTTTCTCAACCTTGGTCTTCATCATTTTTCCAGCCAAACAAGACTCACAAGCTCTATAGGATTCAAAATCCATGGAATCCAGATAACCATCATGATGGAGTCTAGACAGTCTTGTCTCATTAATGTGTCCCAATCTACAATGCCAAAGATAGGATCGATTACCTAATCTAGGCTTCTTAGTCTGAATACTAAGAATGTCACTATCCATATTTAAATCCAAAACATACAATCCATTCACTCTAGCTGCGCAAGCATAAACAAGATCATTCATAATGATGGAAAACTTGCCATCTTTTATTACAAAGTGAAAACCAGATTGTTCCAAAATAGAAATAGAAATAATATTTCGAAAAATTGACGGAACATAGAAACAATTATTCAAATGTATAGAAAGGCCCGTAAGCAACAAAAGATTCACATCCCCAATGGCTAATGCAGCAACTCTTGCTCCATTCCCGACGTGGAGATTGACCTCATTCCTTTCCAGCTTCCTAGGACTCTTTAGTACCTGCAACAAATTGCAGACGTGAGATCCACAGCCAGTATCCAATACCCATGAAGCTGAATCAACACTTGAAAAATTAATTTTTATAGTGAACATACCAGAGGCTGAAGCATCATCATGCTTCTGTCCCTTGAGACTCGCAAGGAATAATGGGCAGTTCCTCTTCCAATGTCCTTCCTTCTGACAATGGAAGCATACAGTTTTAGCATTGTCCTTGGATTTCTCATTTCCTTTCCCTTTGCCCTTGCCCTTCTTCTTCTTGGGCTGACCTCTGGGCTTGAGCTTGTCTGACTCTACAGACTTGCCTTTACCCTTGGTCTTTTTAGGCCCACCAATCAGAAGAGCTTGGGTCCTGTTCTTTTTAACAGCACCCTCAGCTGTGGTTAAGAGATTCAACAACTCTGGGAGTGTTGTCTCCACCTTGTTCATATGATAGTTGACCACAAAGCCATTAAATGATGGTGGCAAGGACTGCAAGACTAAGTCAACAATTAACTCATGGTCCATGATAAAACCCAGAGAAGCAAGCTTCTCTATCAGGCCAATCATCTTGAGGATGTGCAGTCCAACCGCCATACCCTCAGCCAGCTTACATCCAAACAGCTCCTTGGAGGTTTCAAAACGCTCAGCCCTCCCTTGCTTATCATAAAGCTCTTGCAGATGCAAGATTATGGAGAGAGCATCCATATGCTCATGCTGACGCTGAAGTTCCACAGACATAGACGCAAGCAATATACATACTGCCTGCTCATTGTCTGCCAAATGCTGTCTATAAGCTTCCCAGTCATACTGGTCATACCTATCTTGCCCTTCAGTAGGGGAAACAGGAACAGGAGAATCCAGAACATATGCTATCTTTTCAAAACGTAAAACTATTTTTACATTCCTATACCAATCCATGAAGTTTGGTCCAGTTAACTTGTTAGTATCCAGAATAGAGCGTAAATTCAAATTTCCAGCCATAACTCAATTTATGAAAATAAAGATAAAATTACATAAGTATTTCATGATAATAACCAAATACAGAGACTTTTAAACGTATATGGCCCTCCCACTATTTTATCTAAAATCAATGACCCTCGGTGATTGATTTAGGGTTATCCTTCACAAGGACAACCTTAGTGGGCTAAAAGAACGACTAGGTCCATTAGTCTCCGGCTGAGCCTGCAAAACTAACTTATCTAGTGGGTTGATCTTATCAACAATATCTCCATATCTTCTCTTAGATCATCAGGTTGACAACTCCTTGTCACTTAGTGTTACATCACTTTGTAACAACCTGGCCCATTGCCCTAGATGCATAGACCCGGTTGAGCCTGCAATTTATGTATCTAGTTTAGCACAAACCATCATCCTAAGTGTCGTACACTTCAAATGGCACCCTTACCCGACTAAATGATAGGTCTTAGCTGAGCTAGAGAGCACTATTATGTAGAAGGGATTTGAATGTCATCGATGATGGGAGGCAATCATAAAATGCTAGATAATTTTATTTGAGGGTTCATTTTAGTCTCATCATTAGTTATTCTTTTTTCTTTATCTCGCATGCATATTATAATAACTATCATATAGTTTTTCCTTTTAAACGGCTTGTTTAAACATGCATACTAGTCGAGGAATGATCGCGTTTACTATAAGCATGCATACTAGTCGTAAATTCAAAAATTCAAAATTTTAAATTTCAAATTTCAAATTTCAAATTTCAAATTTCAAATTTTAATTTCCAAAATAAACGGAATTCATAATTCCGAATAACAACTTTAAACCTTTGAAATTTAAAATTTAAATTTTAAGTTATTTTGAAAATTTGAATTTCTATAATATACATCCATGCATGCATAATTTCAAAACTCATAAATTTGAAATTTAAACGCAAGTGGGTGATCATTGTGCCTTCCGTTTTTCAATCCAAAGTATCTTCAATCCTCGGATCATCTTCTTTGGCTGGAACATCTTTGTGCTCCATGGACTTACATCCTTTTCGATTTAAAATTTACATCCAAAAATTATATAAAATTTAAAAATGCAGAATTTTAAATCGG